>NW_021823466.1:700336-720336 GCF_901001165.1 Salmo trutta
CAGGCCAACAATGTGTTTACTAAATACTGTTACTGTTAAATACTGTTACTAAATGCTGTTACTGTTAAATACTGTTACTAAATACTATTACTGTCAAATACTTTTACTAAATATTGCTACTGTTAAATACTGTTACTAAATACTGTTACTGTTAAATACTTTTACTAAATACTGTTACTGTTAAATACTGTTACTAAATACTGTTACTGTTAATACTTTTACTAAATACTGTTACTGTTTAAATACTGTTACTAAATACTGTTACTGTTAAATACTGTTACTAAATACTGTTACTGTTAAATAATGTTACTAGATACTTTATGTTAGTGTCACACACCTGATCTGTTTACCACTTGTGCTTCTGCTTGTCTCCACTCCATCCAGGTGTTCTCCATCTTCCCCACTTATCCCTGGGTTCTTTCTACCTGTGTTTTCTGTCTGTCTGTGCCAGTTCGTCTTGTTTGTCAAGGCTTACCCAGCATGTTCCTGATTAGCGCTCTGTCTTTTCCCAACCTCTCTTTTTCTCAGTCCCTCAGGTTTTTGATCCTTGCCTGTCCCTGACCCTGTACCCGCCCGCCTGACCACTCTGCCTGTCCGTGACCCTGTACCCGGCCCGCCTCTGACCCGCATCTGACCTGTCCCTGAACCACTGTACCCGCCCGCCTGACCACTCTGCCTGTCCCTGACCCTGTACCCGCCCGCCTGACCACTCTGCCTGTCCCTGACCCTGTACCCACCCACCTGACCACTCTGCTTGTCCCTGACCCTGTACCCGCCCACCTGACCACTCTGCCTGTCCTGACCCTGTACCCGCCCGCCTGACCACTCTGCCTGTCCCTGACCCTGTACCCCGCACCACCTGACCACTCTGCCTGTCCCTGACCCGTCCCCGCACGCCTGACCACTCTGCCTCCCTGACCCTGTACCCGCCCGCCTGACCACTCTGCCTTCCCTGACCCTGACCCCCCGCCTGACCATCTGCCTGACCCTGACCCTGTACCCCGCCGCCTGACCACTCTGCCTGTCCCTGACCCTGTACCCGCCCGCCTGACCACTCTGCCTGTCCCTGACCCTGACCCTGTACCCGCCCGCATGACCACTCTGCCTGTCCCTGACCCTGACCCTGACCACTCTGCCTGTCCCTGACCCTGTACCCGCCCGGCTGACCACTCTGCCTGTCCCTGACCCTGTACCCGCCGCCTGACCACTACTGCCTTGTACCACTCTGACCCCTTGGTCCCTGACCCTGTACCCGCCCACCTGACCACTCTGCCTGTCCCTGACCCTGTACCCACCCGCCTGACCACTCTGCCTGTCCCTGACCCTGTACCCGCCCGCCTGACCACTCTGCCTGTCCCTGACCCTGTACCCACCCGCCTGACCACTCTGCCTGTCCCTGACCCTGACCCTGACCCTGACCCTGTACCAGCCCACCTGACCACTCTGCCTGACCCTGACCCTGTACCCGCCCGCCTGACCACTCTGCCTGTCCCTGACCCTGTACCCACCCCGCCTGACTACTCTGCCTGTCCCTGACCCTGACCCTCTACCCGCCCGCCTGACCACTCTGCCTGTCCCTGACCCTGACCCTGACCACTCTGCCTGTCCCTGACCCTGTACCCGCCCGGCTGACCACTCTGCCTGTCCCTGACCCTGTACCCGCCCGCCTGACCACTCTGCCTGTCCCTGACCCTGTACCCACCGCCTGACCACTCTGCCTGTCCCTGACCCTGACCCTGACCCTGACCCCTGTACCCGCCCACCTGACCACTCTGCCTGTCCCTGACCCTGTCCCTGACCCTGACCCTGTACCCGCCCGCCTGACCACTCTGCCCTGTCCCTGACCCTGTACCCGCCCGCCTGACCACCTCTGCCTGTCCCTGACCCTGTACCCCGCCCACCTGACCACTCTGCCTGACCACTCTGCCTGTCCCTGCCCCTGTACCCGCCCGCCTGACCACTCTGCCTATCCCTGACCCTGTACCCGCCCGCCTGACCACTCTGCCTGTTCCTGACCCTGTACCCGCCCGCCTGACCACTCTGCCTGTCCCTGACCCTGTACCCGCCCGCCTGACCACTCTGCCTGTACCTGACCCTGTACCCGCCCGACCACTCTGCCTGACCCTGACCCTGTACCCGCCCACCTGACCACTCTGCCTGTCCCTGACCCTGTACCCACCCGCCTGACCACTCTGCCTGTCCCTGACCCTGACCCTGTACCCGCCCCGCTGGACCACTCTGCCGTCCTGACCCTGACCACTCTGCCTGTCCCTGACCCTGTACCCGCCGGCTGACACTCTGCCTGTCCCTGACCCTGTACCCGCCCGCCTGACCACTCTGCCTGTCCCTGACCCTGTACCCCCCCCCTGACCACTCTGCCTGTCCCTGACCCTGTACCCACCCGCCTGACCACTCTGCCTGTCCCTGACCCTGTACCCGCCCGCCTGACCACTCTGCCTTGTCCCTGACCTGTACCCGCCCACCTGACTACTCTGCCTGTCCCTGACCCTGTACCCGCCCGCCTGACCACTCTGCCTGTCCCTGACCCTGTACCCGCCCGCTGACCACTCTGCATGTCCCTGACCCTGTACCCGCCCCCGCCTGACCACTCTGCCTGTCCCTGACCCTGTACCGCCCGCCTGACACACTCTGCCTGTCCCTGACCCTGTACCCGCCCGACCACTCTGCCTGACCCTGACCCTGTACCCGCCCGCCTGACCACTCTGCCTGTCCCTGACCCTGTACCCGCCCGCCTGACCACTCTGCCTGACCCTAAACCTGTACCCGCCCGCATGACCACTCTGCCTGTCCCTGACCCTGACCCTGACCACTCTGCCTGTCCTGACCCTGTACCCGCCCGGCTGACCACTCTGCCTGTCCTGACCCTGTACCCCGCCCCCCTGACCACTCTGCCTGTCCTGACCCTGTACCCGCCCACCTGACCACTCTGCCTGTCCTGACCCTGTACCCGCCCGCCCTGACCACTCTGCCTGTCCTGACCCCGTCCCCGCCACCTGACCACTCTGCCTGTCCCTGACCCTGTACCCGCCCGCCTGACCACTCTGCCTGTCCCTGACCCTGTACCCGCCCGCCTGACACTCTGCCTGTCCCTGACCCTGTACCCCGCCCGCCTGACCACTCTGCCTGTCCTGACCCTGTACCCGCCTCGCCGACCACTCTGCCTGTCCTGACCCTGTACCCGCCCACCTGACCACTCTGCCTGTCCCTGACCCTGTACCCGCCCGCCTGACCACTCTGCCTGTCCCTGACCCTGTACCCGCCCGCCTGACCACTCTGCCTGTCCCTGACCCTGACCCTGACCCTGTACCCGCCCACCTGACCACTCTGCCTGTCCCTGACCCTGTCCCTGATCCTGACCCTGTACCCGCCCGCCTGACCACTCTGCCTGTCCTGACCCTGTACCCGCCCGCCTGACCACTCTGCCTGTCCTGACCCTGTACCCGCCCACCTGACCACTCTGCCTGTCCCTGACCCTGTACCCGCCCGCCTGACCACTCTGCCTGTCCCTGACCCTGTACCCTGACCACTCTGCCTGTCCCTGACCCTGTACCCGCCCGCCTGACCACTCTGCCTGTCCCCTGACCCTGTACCCACCCGCCTGACCACTCTGCCTGTCCCTGACCCTGTACCCACCCGCCTGACCACTCTGCCTGTCCCTGACCCTGACCCTGACCCTGACCCTGTACCCGCCCACCTGACCACTCTGCCTGTCCCTGACCCTGTCCCTGATCCTGACCCTGTACCCGCCCGCCTGACCACTCTGCCTGTCCTGACCCTGTACCCGCCCGCCTGACCACTCTGCCTGTCCTGACCCTGTACCCGCCCACCTGACCACTCTGCCTGTCCCTGACCCTGTACCCGCCCGCCTGACCACTCTGCCTGTCCCTGACCCTGTACCCGCCCGCCTGACCACTCTGCATGTCCCTGACCCTGTACCCGCCCGCCTGACCACTCTGCCTGTCCCTGACCCTGTACCCGCCCGCCTGACCACTCTGCCTGTCCCTGACCCTGACCCTGTACCCGCCCGCCTGACCACTCTGCCTGTCCCTGACCCTGACCACTCTGCCTGTCCCTGACCCTGTACCCCGCCCGGCTGACCACTCTGCCTGTCCCTGACCCCTGTACCCGCCCGCCTGACCACTCTGCCTGTCCCTGACCCTGTACCCGCCCACCTGACCACTCTGCCTGTCCCTGACCCTGTCCCTGACCCTGACCCTGACCCTGTACCCGCCCGCCTGACCACTCTGCCTGTCCCTGACCCTGTACCCGCCCGCCTGACCACTCTGCCCTGTCCCTGACCCTGACCCTGACCACTCTGCCTGTCCCTGACCCTGTACCCGCCCGGCTGACCACTCTGCCTGTCCCTGACCCTGTACCCGCCCGCCTGACCACTCTGCCTGTCCCTGACCCTGTACCCGCCCACCTGACCACTCTGCCTGTCCCTGACCCTGTACCCACCCTGCCTGACCACTCTGCCTGTCCCTGACCCTGTACCCGCCCCCGCCATGACCAACTCTGCCTGTCCCTGACCCTGTACCCCGACCGCCTGACCACTCTGCCTGTCCCTGACCCTGACCCTGTAACCCGCCCACCTGACCACTCTGCCTGTCCCTGACCCTGTACCCACCCGCCTGACCACTCTGCCTGTCCCTGACCCTGTCCCTGACCCTGACCCTGTACCCGCCCGCCTGACCACTCTGCCTGTCCCTGACCCTGACCCTGTCCCTGACCCTGACCCTGACCCTGTCCCTGTCCCTGACCCTGACCCTGTACCCGCCCGCCTGACCACTCTGCCTGTCCCTGACCCTGACCCTGACCCTGTCCCTGACCCTGACCCTACCTGCTGTCCTGTACCTTTGCTCCTACTCTGGATTATCGACCCCTGCCTGCTTTGACCTGTCGTTCACCTGCCCCTGTTGTTACAATAAACATTGTTACTTCGCACAGTCTGCACATGGGTCTTACCTTGACACCTGATCATTTCCTAGTGAGTGGCGTTGCCATGGAATTTCCATTGTTTCGGACGAGCTCTGATTGATCTCTTTACAGCATAGAGCTCAGTCCTGAGTCAGACTTGACTGATCTCCAGAGGGACTAGTCCAATTGGTAAAACACAACACAAGGCAACATAAGGATTGGTTGTTCTGTCCTGTCTCAGTCCAGTCTGTTTCTGCTGTTGTCTACCACTGTCTGTACAATGTTCTGTCCTGTCTCAGTCCAGTCTGTTTCTGCTGTTGTCTACCACTGTCTGTACAATGTTCTGTCCTGTCTCAGTCCAGCCTGTTTCTGCTGTTGTCTACCACTGTCTGTACAATGTTCTGTCCTGTCTCAGTCCAGTCTGTTTCTGCTGTTGTCTACCACTGTCTGTACAATGTTCTGTCCTGTCTCAGTCCAGTCTGTTTCTGCTGTTGTCTACCACTGTCTGTACAATGTTCTGTCCTGTCTCAGTCCAGTCTGTTTCTGCTGTTGTCTACCACTGTCTGTACAATGTTCTGTCCTGTCTCAGTCCAGTCTATTTCTGCTGTTGTCTACCACTGTCTGTACAATGTTCTGTCCTGTCTCAGTCCAGTCTGTTTCTGCTGTTGTCTACCACTGTCTGTACAATGTTCTGTCCTGTCTCAGTCCAGTCTGTTTCTGCTGTTGTCTACCACTGTCTGTACAACGTTCTGTCCTGTCTCAGTCCAGTCTGTTTCTGCTGTTGTCTACCACTGTCTGTACAATGTTCTGTCCTGTCTCAGTCCAGTCTATTTCTGCTGTTGTCTACCACTGTCTGTACAATGTTCTGTCCTGTCTCAGTCCAGTCTGTTTCTGCTGCTGTCTACCACTGTCTGTACAATGTTCTGTCCTGTCTCAGTCCAGTCTGTTTCTGCTGTTGTCTACCACTGTCTGTACAACGTTCTGTCCTGTCTCAGTCCAGTCTGTTTCTGCTGTTGTCTACCACTGTCTGTACAATGTTCTGTCCTGTCTCAGTCCAGTCTGTTTCTGCTGTTGTCTACCACTGACTGTACAATGTTCTGTCCTGTCTCAGTCCAGTCTGTTTCTGCTGTTGTCTACCACTGAAATATATCCTTGTGGATCCCACATCAAACTGGTGGTGAGGGCCCGTCTGGACACATGTCCCTTATCAGTCTCTCCTGGCAGTGTTCCGTTACACTGCGTTTTACCAGGAACCATAGGGATTTGGGGAATGGGGAATAGGTCTCCTGGCTGCTTGTTAGCCTGTTAAGCTAAAGCCTAGACATTAGTTTGTGAAGCTAACAGAGGGCTTTAGCTCTTAGATAATGTCCTACTACTGGCCTGGCCTCTAATTTGGTGGGCCTACTACTAGCCTCTAATGTAGCAGGTTGCTACTGGTGTTGTCGCTAATGTGGTGGGTCTGCTACTGGTCTGCTTTTTAATGTGGTGGGACAACTACTGGCCTGTAATGTGGCGGGCCTGCTACTGGTCTGCACTCTAATGTGGCGGGCCTGCTACTGGCCTGGTCTCTAATGTGGCGGGCCTGCTACTGGCCTTCCTCTAATGTGGCGGGCCTGCTACTGGTCTGCCTCTAATGTGGCGGGCCTGCTACTGGCCTGGTCTCTAATGTGGCGGGCCTGCTACTGGCCTGGTCTCTAATGTGGCGGGCCTGCTACTGGTCTGCTTTTTAATGTGGTGGCAACTACTGGCCTGGTGGGTGAACTACTGTCTCTAATGTGGTGGGTCAACTATTGTACTCTAATGTGACGGGCTACTATTGGTGTTGACTCTAATGTGGCGGACGAACTACAGTCCTCTAATGTGGTGGTCCTACTACAGGCCTCTGATGTGGTGGGCCAACTACTGAACTCTAATGTGGTGGGCCTGCTACTGGCATCTAATGTGGCAGGCTACTACTGGTCTTGTCTCAAATGTGGTGGGCCTACTACTGGTCTCTAATGTGATGGGCCTACTACTGGACTCTAAGGTGGTGGGCCTACTACTGTCCTCTAATGTGGTGGGCCTACTACTGACCTCTAATGTGGTGGGCCTACTACTGGCCTCTAATGTGGTGGGCCTACTACTGGCCTCTAATGTGGTGGGCCTACTACTGGCCTCTAATGTGGTGGGCCGACTACTGTCCTTTGAAGTGGTGGGCCTACTACTGGCCTTTGAAGTGGTGGGCCGACTACTGGTCTCTGAAGTGGTGGACCGACTACTGTTCTCTGAAGTGGTGGGCCTACTACTGGCCTCTAATGGGGTGGGCCTATTACTGGCTCTAATGGGGTGGGCCGACTACTGGCCTCTAATGGGGTGGGCCTACTACTGGCCTCTGAAGTGGTGGGGCTACTACTGGACTCTGAAGTGGTGGGGCTACTACTGTCCTCTAATGTGGCGGGCCTACTACTGGTCTGGCCTCTAATGTGGTGGGCCTGCTACTGGTCTGGCCTCTAATGTGGTGGGCCTGCTACTGGTCTGGCCTCTAATGTGGCGGGCCTGCTACTGGCCTGGTCTCTAATGTGGCGGGCCTGCTACTGGTCTGCTTTTTAATGTGGTGGCAACTACTGGCCTGGTGGGTGAACTACTGTCTCTAATGTGGTGGGTCAACTATTGTACTCTAATGTGACGGGCTACTATTGGTGTTGACTCTAATGTGGCGGACGAACTACAGTCCTCTAATGTGGTGGTCCTACTACAGGCCTCTGATGTGGTGGGCCAACTACTGAACTCTAATGTGGTGGGCCTGCTACTGGCATCTAATGTGGCAGGCTACTACTGGTCTTGTCTCAAATGTGGTGGGCCTACTACTGGCCTCTAATGTGATGGGCCTACTACTGGACTCTAAGGTGGTGGGCCTACTACTGTCCTCTAATGTGGTGGGCCTACTACTGACCTCTAATGTGGTGGGCCTACTACTGGCCTCTAATGTGGTGGGCCTACTACTGGCCTCTAATGTGGTGGGCCTACTACTGGCCTCTAATGTGGTGGGCCGACTACTGTCCTTTGAAGTGGTGGGCCTACTACTGGCCTTTGAAGTGGTGGGCCGACTACTGGTCTCTGAAGTGGTGGACCGACTACTGTTCTCTGAAGTGGTGGGCCTACTACTGGCCTCTAATGGGGTGGGCCTATTACTGGTCTCTAATGGGGTGGGCCGACTACTGGCCTCTAATGGGGTGGGCCTACTACTGGCCTCTGAAGTGGTGGGGCTACTACTGGACTCTGAAGTGGTGGGGCTACTACTGTCCTCTAATGTGGCGGGCCTACTACTGGTCTGGCCTCTAATGTGGTGGGCCTGCTACTGGTCTGGCCTCTAATGTGGTGGGCCTGCTACTGGTCTGGCCTCTAATGTGGCGGGCCTGCTACTGGTCTGGCCTCTAATGTGGCGGGCCTGCTACTGGTCTGGCCTCTAATGTGGCGGGCCTGCTACTGGTCTGGCCTCTAATGTGGCGGGCCTGCTACTGGTCTGGCCTCTAATGTGGCGGGCCTGCTACTGGTCTGGCCTCTAATGTGGCGGGCCTGCTACTGGTCTGTCCTCTAATGTGGCGGGTCTGCTACTGGTCTGGCCTCTAATGTGGTGGGCCTGCTACTGGTCTGGCCTCTAATGTGGCGGGCCTGCTACTGGTCTGGTCTCTAATGTGGTGGGCCTGCTATTGGACTTCTCTTACGTAACATTTCATGATGTATGAAGTGTGATTATGATTACGATGTATGATTATGATGTATGATTATAATGCATGAAGCGTAATTATGATGTTTGATTATGATCTATGATTATGATGGATGATGTGTGATTATGATGTATGATTATAATGTATGATCTACGATTATGATGGACGATGTGTGATTATGATGTATGAATATGATGTATTATAATGATGTGTGATTATGATGTATGGATATGATGTATTATAATGATGTATGATTATGATGTATTATAATGATGTGTGATTATGATGTATGGATATGATGTATTATAATGATGTATGATTATGATGTATGGATATGATGTATGGATATGATGTATTATAATGATGTATGGATATGATGTATGGATATGATGTATTATAATGATGTATGATTATGATGTATGATTATGATGTATGATTATGATGTATTATAATGATGTATGATTATGATGTATGATTATGATGTATGATTATGATGTATTATAATGATGTATTATAATGATGTATGGATATGATGTATGATTATGATGTATTATAATGATGTATGGATATGATGTATGGATATGATGTATTATAATGATGTATGATTATGATGTATTATAATGATGTATTATAATGATGTATGGATATGATGTATTACAGTTTTTCTCAGTCGCTTTGGTGCATTTCTTAGATCAAAAGTGCCATTCTTGATACTACTTGTACAAATTCCAAATCATCTAGTCACTTGTGCACATCATTAAAGCAATTTCTTATTCCTTTGAACAAATTGCAATTGCTTTTGTACATATTGCAATTGATAATGTACAAGTGTCAGCTTTTTTCCACATTTTCAATTGCTCATGTCATGTTGATCAAAATATAGTAGATGGTTCTCTGTTGAATAGTCTTACCCCTCAAAACATCTAGGCATTAGTTCCTTGCATAAGCCATTACATGCAAAATTGTTGAACTATTTGTCATAAACTGTCAAGCATAGTTTTACACATTTCTATTAGACCTTTTGTACAAAAACGTGAATTGATGAATGGTGCAGGTGAAATCGACCCTCACTCATGAAGGAATGTAAAGCGTTAGTTCAACCAACAATCAACCAGTTGTCTAAATTGCTCAAAGGTGCATCTCATGAAGAATCAATTGGCAAGCATATATAGACAGACCACAACACAGAGTTGCAATGTTCCAATAATGGACGGACCAGGAAACGAACAGGGTCAACAGCCAAGAGGAGGAGGAGGAGGAGCAAGGATGCGTGGTGGAAGGCAAAACAGAGGAAGAGGCAGAAAGAGGACATAGGCGCATATCTGATGACATAAGGGCCACTATTGTAGACCATGTTGTCTATCATGGCCTTACAATGGCTGAGGAGGGTCGAAGGGTGCAGCCGAATATTGGGAGATCAACCGTGTCCTCAATAGTTCAAACGTTTCGAAGAGAGAACAGGTATGTCCACCAATGTACAGTTACTGTATATAAGCAGTATACTGTATACTTCCTACAATGCTTCATATTACAGTAGTCCACTTGTATTTCACAGCATACAGAAATATACTCTATACAGATTCATACTGCACCTTACATGCACCCACCTGTATGTTTTACAGTAAAATGTGTGTTCGCATAGTTTTTGTCTATGTGAAAGTGTGCGATGCATCACTGCATTTTTCCCCCCACAGGACTGCAAGATTACCTCAAACCGGTGGCAGAGGACGCCTTTTCACACCTCAACAGGAGGAGGCTATTTGCACCATGGTCCGAGCAAACAATGCCATGAGACTCAGGGAAATACAAAGGACCATTATAGAAGACAACGATGTCTTTGAAAACATCCATACGGTTAGCATCTCAACCATGGACAGGGTGCTGCATAGAAACCAGATGAGTATGAAACAGCTGTACCGTGTACCATTCCAAAGGAATGAGGACAGAGTTAAGGAGCTACGGTGCCAGTATGTACAGGTAAAACATATATCTATGTAACTACTTTACAGCAACATTTTTATAGTGATACATAGTACAGTAAGCATAAACTGCACACATTTCCATTGCTGTGGAAGGAACATGCCAATATATGTACATTTTATGTCACTCTTCCTTACCAAAACAAATTCAACTGTGTGTTCTGGGATATAGCGTATAATGGAGTTGGAATCAAGTGAACCCTCTCACAACTTTGTATACGTGGATGAGGCTGGCTTCAACCTGACCAGATGCAGAAGGCGGGTGGGAATATCATCGGTCACAGAGCTACTGTGGATTTGCAAGGCCAACGGGGAGGAAATATCACCATGTGTGCTGCTATTTCAGAGCATGGTGTCCTAACCCATATCCCCCTTATAGGGCCATACAACACCCAGCATCTACTCAACTTTTTAGAGACTCTCTACAGGGCTCTCATCCCTGATGATGAGAGGGGTCTGTTTAGAGAGGATTTGCCAAAGTATGTGGTCATTTGTGATAATGTGAGTTTCCATCGATCAAACATCATAAGGCAATGGTTTGTGACCCACCCGAGGATGCTCATAGAATTCCTCCCACCTTATTCACCATTCCTTAACCCAATTGAGGCGTTCTTTTCAGCATGGAGGTAGAAGGTGTACGATCGTCAGCCACACACACAGATGACCCTGCTGGCTGCTATGGATGCAGCATGTGAGGACATCACAGTAGACGCCTGCAGAGGATGGATAAGGCATTCCAAAAGATTCTTTCCACGTTGCATTGGAAGGGAAAATATCCGGTGTGATGTGGATGATGTGGGCCGACAGACAGGAACGTCTGGATGTGTAGAGACGGCACTAGAACAGCGCTGCGGGCAAAGTTGTGCCTTAGGGCTGGTTTCCTGTGTTTCTTTCTAATTTCGTTTTTTTTCCCTTTGTGCCCCTTGGCTTGTCCAGTCTCTTTCAATCAATAATGTTACGAACCGGCTCAGAGTTCTCAACAAAAGGGAGACAACGTGGAGACAAGGAGTAACAAAAATATATATTTATTAAATAAAGTAACTAAGTAATTAACAATGGTGTGTGTAATCAGTAGTGTAAGTGAGTGTTTTGCATACCTGAATGTAATAATGCAGAGTGTTGAAAGGTGCCAAAGCAAATAACCAAAAAGCCACAAAACTACACAACCAAAATCAACAAGGTGTCTGCGTGGAGAGAGTCTCCCCAATGACTGTGGAAGAGGTGTCTTTATCCTGGGACACACCCGAGCCCAGGTGTTTCCCATCTAGCTGACGACCCTTCCCACTCCGCCCACTGGCATCCTAATAAGGAACAAGAGCAAAGAGAGAAAATACAGCAGACAGAGTGGGAGGGTCGTCACAATAACCCACATACAGTAATATGTAAATAGTACTGTTGAAATTGATATATGCCATAGAAGTGCAGCCTTGTGCATTTTCAATACAGTAACTGTCATCCAAACAGTAGCCTAAGGTTACATCAGGTAATACTGTCAAAGTACACAGTTCCATTGACGACATGCCTAAACATTTTGACGACCTTGTTCGTGAACAATGACTCAATGACTTATCATTCTGATGACACTGACGTGATCATTGGCATGAATATTTACTTTTGAGAGATGTACTAAGGATTTTTAGTGACTGACTAGCTTTAGAAACACATCTATTGTATATTGCAGTTTGTACAAATTGTTCTGAGAAATGCACTTATTATTTTGCACATGTTAGGGATGATGTGAAAAATGCACCAAAGCGACTGAGAAAAACTGTTTTATGATGTATTATTATGATGTATGATGTATTATTATGATATATGAATATGATGTATGATTATGGTGTATTATTATGATGTATTTTTATGATGTATGATTACGATGTATGATTATGATGTATTGTTGTGATGTATGATGATGATGTATGATTAGGGTGTATGCTGTCTGAATATGATGTATGATTATGATGTATGATGTATTATTATGATTATGATATATGATTAGGATGTATGATTAGGATATATTAATACGATTAGGATGTATGTAATGTGATTAGGATGTATGATTAGGATATATTAATACGATTAGGATGTATGTAATGTGATTATGATGTATGATTAGGATATATGAATACGATTAGGATGTATGTAATGTGATCATGATGTATGAATATGATATATGATTATGATGTGTGATGTGTGATGTGTGATTATGATGCATGCCTAATTCCATACATCTCTCCACTTTCTAGAAATAGAAGGAAGTCATTGTATTATTCTCTTTAAAATAAAGGAGAGTATAAAAGGGTGCAGAAAAAAACACTGCAGTCTGACAACAGAATGAATCTTTGTACTGCACGTGCCCTTAGATCCTATATCCTCAGGGTCTGACTGAGGGAACTCAAAACCTATCATGATCTGTTAGAATACTTAGATAGGGAACACAGCATTATACAATGGAGATTTGTTCACATACATTAACTGAAAGGAGAAATTGCATGATGAACTTTTGGAATCTCTAACCAATTCTATTTTTTTTTTTTTTTAAAAGATAGATGAGTTATATCAATTTAACTAACATGTTCTGTGACCAATCAGTACTTAGTAGTACACCACACAATATGCAGGATACAGCCTAGATGAGGGCGTCTAGTATTCCTCAAACACACTGAAAAATATAGACAGGAGAAGTGATTATCTGAGAGAGATACACAGAGACAGAGAGAGAGAGAGAGAGAGAGACCGAAAAAGAGAGTAAACGTTCGAGAGAGAGAGAGAGACAGAGACAGAGAGACAGAGACAGAGAGAGAGAAAGAGACAGACAGAGAGAGACAGACAGACAAACAGACAGACAGAGAGAGACAGACAGACAAACAGACAGAGAGAGAGAGCGACAGACAGACAGACAGACAGACAGACAGACAGACAGACAGACAGACAGACAGACAGACAGACAGACAGACAGACAGACAGACAGACAGACAGACAGACAGACAGACAGACAGACAGACAGACAGAGATGGTCAGTGGTTGAAAGGTAATTCAGTGCCACAGGGAAGAGGGGTTTTGGTTGTGCTGTTCTACTCCCCAGCTGTAATGAGGCTGAGATTAAACCAGCACAACCTGACATGAGGAAAACGCATTACTGGCAAGACAACCTGCGTCTCAAATGGAACCCTATTTCCTATATAGTGCACTACTTTTGACCATAACCTTATGGACCCTCGTCAAAAGTAGTGCACTATAAAGGGAATAGGGTGCAATTTGGGATGCATCCCTAGACTTTTCACAGAGAATGATCTCATTATTAAAACATATTGCCCAAAGACAGAACAGGAGGTTTGTGTTGGATTGTGTTTAAAGGAAGAAGATATCAAAATGAGACAGTTCCAGGATTTCATTCTGGAATCTTTAATTGATATTTTGTCTCTCAGTAATACCAGTCTGTGGTATATAAAGACTGATGTAGATTAAACTACTACTGAACGTTAGAGACAATGTTCTCAACAGGTTGTATGATTGAGAACATTGTACACTACCGTTCAAAAGTTCTGGGGTCACTTAGAAATGTCCTTGTTTTTGAAAGAAAGGCGCATTTTTTTGTCCATTAAAATAACATCAAATGTATCCGAAATACAGTGAGGACATTGTTAATGTTTTAAATGACTATTATAGCTGGAAACAGCAGATTTTTTATGGAATATCTACATAGACGTGGAGAGGCCCATTATCAGCAACCATCACTCCTGTGTTCCAATGGCACGTTGTGTTAGCTAATCCAAGTTTATCATTTTAAAAGGCGAATTGATCATTAGAAAACTCTTTTGGAATTATGTTAGCACAGCTGAAAACTGTTGTCCTCATTAAAGAATCAATAAAACTGGCCTTCTTTAGACTAGTTGAGTAATTTCTCGCATGGAATAGCCTTCATTTCTCAGAACAAGAATAGACTGTCGAGTTTCAGAAGGAAGTTCTTTGTTTCTGGCCATTTTGAGCCTGTCATCAAACCCACAAATGCTGATGCTCCAGATACTCAACTAGTCTAAAGAAGGCCAGTTTTATTGATTCTTTAATCAGGGACAACAGTTTTGATTTATTTTCATTTATTTTATTTCACCTTTATTTAACCAGGTAGGCAAGTTGAGAACAAGTTCTCATTTACAATTGCGACCTGGCCAAGATAAAGCAAAGCAGTTCGACAACATACAAAAACACAGAGTTACACATGGAGTAAAACAACATACAATCAATGATGCAGTAGAAAAAAAATAAGACTATACAATGTGAGCAAATGATGTGAGATAAGGGAGGTAAAGGCAAAAAATGCCATGGTGGCAAAGTAAATAAAGTATAGCAAGAAAAACACTGGAATGGTAGATTAGTAGTTTGAAGAAAGTTCAAAGTTAAAATATAAATAATATGGTGCAAAGGAGCAAAATAAATATAATAAATAAATACAGTAGGGGAAGAGGTAGTAGTTTGGGCTAAATTATAGATGGGCTATGTACAGGTGCAGTGATCTGTGAGCTGCTCTGACAGCTGGTGCTTAAAGCTAGTGAGGGAGATATGAGTCTCCAGTTTCATAGATTTTTGTAGTTCGTTCCAGTCATTGGCAGCAGAGAACTGGAAGGAGAGACGACCAAAGGAGGAGTTGGCTTTAGGGGTGACCAGAGAGATATACCTGCTGGAGCACGTGCTACAGGTGGGTGCTGCTATGGTGACCAGTGAGCGGATATAAGGGGGGACTTTACCTAGCAGGGTCTTGTAGATGACCTGGAGCCAATGTGTTTGGCGACGATTATGAAGCGAAGGCCAGCCAACGAGAGCGTACAGGTCGCAGTGGTGGGTAGTATATGGGGCTTTGGTGACAAAACGGATGGCACTGTGATAGACTGCATCCAGCTTGTTGAGTAGGATATTGGAGGCTATTTTGTAAATGACATCGCCGAAGTCGAGGATTGGTAGGATGGTCAGTTTTACGAGGGTATGTTTGGCAGTATGAGTGAAGGATGCTTTGTTGCGAAATAGGAAGCCAATTCTAGATTTAACTTTGGATTGAAGATGATTGATGTGAGTCTGGAAGGAGAGTTTACAGTCTAACCAGACACCTAGGTATTTGTAGTTGTCCACAAATTCTAAGTTAGAACCGTCCAGAGAAGTGATGCTGGACGGGCGGGCAGGTGCAGGCAGCGATCGGTTGAAGAGCATGCATTTAGTTTTACTTGTGTTTAGGAGCAGTTGGAGAATTGATTCTTTAATCAGGACAAACGTTTTCAGCTGTGCTAACATAATTGCAAAAGGGTTTTCTAATAATTAATTAGCCTTTTAAAATGATAAACTTGGATTAGCTAACACAACGTGCCATTGGAACACAGGAGTGATGGTTGCTGATAATGGGCCTCTGTACACCTATGTAGATATTCCATTTAAAAAAATCAGCCGTTTCCAGCTACAATAGTCATTTACAACATTAACAATGTCTACACTGTATTTCTGATCAATTTGATGTTATTTTAATGGACCAAAAATGTGCTTTTCTTTCAAAAACAAGGACATTTCTAAGTGTCCCCAAACTTTTGAATGGTAGAGTGTGTTTAAAAAGTGTATTATTATTATTTGATAGTTATTATTATTATTATTAGAGAGTAGTTGCCATACTATTCTTGTTACTTGGTATTGTTTGTTTGTTTAGCTGAAAACAAGATGGTGCATCTCAAGTGATTTCATCCTGCAAAATATCTAATAAATAAATAAACATTGATGTAATTTAAAAGCCAAAAATTACAACCTGAACTCAAACCATAATCTGTTTTATTCTCCCCTTAATATCTCTTGTAAAAAGTTCTATCCTGTTTCCTTTACATTTTAGCAGACGCTCTTATCCAGAGCAATTTACAGTAGTGAACGCATACATTTCATTTCATGCATTATTATTTTTTTATTTTTTTTGTACTTGCCCCCCGTGGGAATTGAACCCACAACCCTGGCGTTGCACACACCATGCTCTACCAACTGAGCCACAGGGAAGACTGACAACATCTGGATCTAATCCTGTTTCTGACAACATCTGGATCTAATCCTGTTTCTGACAACATCTGGATCTAATCCTGTTTCTGACAACATCTGGATCTAATCCTGTTTCTGACAACATCTGGATCTAATCCTGTTTCTGACAACACCTGGATCTAATCCTGTTTCTGACAACACCTGGATCTAATCCTGTTTCTGACAACACCTGGATCCAATCCTGTTTCTGACAAAACCTGGATGTAATCCTGTTTCTGACAACATCTGGATCTAATCCTGTTTCTGACAACACCTGGATGTACAGCACACTGTTCTATTTTAAGGAAGGTTGGATATGCGGTCTAAAAATAGCAGCATAAATAAACAATTGATACTTTGTGAGCACAGTGTGCAAAACGTTATTTTCTATTTGCAAATCCATTATTTTGTAAGTGTTGTTTCCGTTGTGCATATAGGTATGCAGTTAGATGTTGTATTCTGGGAGCCAGGCCCTTCTGGAAGGGCCCCAAAACTAGCCCATAATTCACTGTCATGGTGAACAAGTGCCTATCCCGTATAGATTACGCATGAT
This sequence comes from Salmo trutta, assembly GCF_901001165.1. Taxonomy (NCBI): domain Eukaryota; kingdom Metazoa; phylum Chordata; class Actinopteri; order Salmoniformes; family Salmonidae; genus Salmo; species Salmo trutta. The sequence goes on from NW_021823466.1 coordinate 717,553, forward strand.
AGATTAATGATACTCATCTCTGCTGGAGCAGCCAGCTCTTCCATGCAGCTCAGTGTACCCTATAGAGCCATAGATAGCCTAAAGGGAAGGTACTAGAGATTCATTAAATAGCTAGCTTAGCCTGGTCCCAGATATGTTTAGGCTGAACAGTCAATTCCTGCTACACAGTCAACTCCAAACACCTTGGTCCTACATTCCCTCTATAAACACCTTGGTCCTACATTCCTTTAATAAACACCTTGGTCCTACATTCCCTCTATAAACACCTTGGTCCTACATTCCATCTATAAACACCTTGGTCCCTACATTCCCTCTATAAACACCTTGGTCCTACATTCCCTCTATAAACACCTTGGTCCTACATTCCATCTATAAACACCTTGGTCCTACATTCCCTCTATAAACACCTTGGTCCCTACATTCCATCTATAAACACCTTGGTCCCTACATTCCCTCTATAAACACCTTGGTCCTACATTCCCTCTATAAACACCTTGGTCCCTACATTCCCTCTATAAACACCTTGGTCCCTACATTCCCTCTATAAACACCTTGGTCCTACATTCCATCTATAAACACCTTGGTCCTACATTCCCTCTATAAACACCTTGGTCCCTACATTCCCTCTATAAACACCTTGGTCCCTACATTCCCTCTATAAACACCTTGGTCCTACATTCCCTCTATAAACACCTTGGTCCCTACATTCCCTCTATAAACACCTTGGTCCCTACATTCCCTCTATAAACACCTTGGTCCTACATTCCCTCTATAAACACCTTGGTCCTACATTCCATCTATAAACACCTTGGTCCTACATTCCCTCTATAAACACCTTGGTCCTACATTCCCTCTATAAACACCTTGGTCCTACATTCCCTCTATAAACACCTTGGTCCTACATTCCCTCTATAAACACCTTGGTCCTACATTCCCTCTATAAACACCTTGGTCCTACATTCCATCTATAAACACCTTGGTCCTACATTCCCTCTATAAACACCTTGATCCTACATTCCCTCTATAAACACCTTGGTCCTTACATTCCTTCTATAAACACCTTGGTCCTACATTCCTTTAATAAACACCTTGGTCCTACATTCCATCTATAAACACCTTGGTCCTACATTCCATCTATAAACACCTTGGTCCTACATTCCCTCTATAAACACCTTGGTCCTACATTCCATCTGTAAACACCTTGGTCCTACATTCCCTCTATAAACACCTTGGTCCTACATTCCCTCTATAAACACCTTGGTCCTACATTCCTTTAATAAACACCTATAATGGACGAAGACATAATGTAGATATACATGCAAAAGTAATCATCCCCCTTGGCGTTTTTCCTATTTTGTTGCATTACAACCTGTAATTTAATTGGACTTTGATTTTATGTAATGGACATACACAAAACAGTCCAAATTGGTGAAGTGAAATGAAAAAAAATTACTTGTTTGAAAAAATGTAAAATGGAAAAGTGGTGCGTGCATATGTATTCACCCCCCTTTGCTATGAATCCCTTAAAAATGATCTGGTGCAACCAATTACCTTCAGAAGTCACATAATTAGTTAAATAAAGTCCACCCGTGTGCAATCTAAGTGTCACATGATCTGTCACATGATCTCAGTATATATACACCTGTTCTGAAATGCCACAGAGTCTGCAACACCGCTAAGCAAGGTGCACCATCAAGCAAACGACACCATGAAGACCAAGGAGCTCTCCAAACAGGTCAGGGACAAAGTTGTGGAGAAGTACAGATCAGGGTTGGGTTATAAAAAAATATCAGAAACTTTGAACATCCCACGGAGCACCATTAAATCCATTATTAAAAAATGGAAAGAATATGGTACCACAACAAACCTGCCAAGAGAGGGCCGCCCACCAAAACTCACGGACCAGGCAAGGAGGGCATTAATCAGAGAGGCAACAAAGAGACCAAAGATAACCCTGAAGCAGCTGCAAAGCTCCACAGCAGAGACTGGAGTATCTGTCCATAGGACCACTTTAAGCTGTACACTTTACAGAGCTGGGCTTTACGGAAGAGTGGCCAGAAAAAAGCCATTGCTTAAAGGAAAAAAAATAAGCAAACAAGTTTGGTGTTTGCCAAAAGGCATGTGGGAGACTCCCCAAACATATGGAAGAAAGTACTCTGGTCAGATGAGACTAAAATGTAGCTTTTTAGCCATCAAGGAAAACGCTATGTCTGGCGCAAAGCCAACACCTCTCATCACCCAGAGAACACCATCCCTTCAATTCTGACCAGCTTCCCAGTCCCTGCCAATGAAAAACATCCCCACAGCATGATGCTGCCACCACGCTTCACTGTGGGGATGTTTTTCATTGGCAGGGACTGGGAAACTGGTCAGAATTGAAGGAATGATGGATAGCACTAAATACAGGGAAATTCTTGAGGGAAACCTGTTTCAGTCTTCCAGATATTTGAGACTGGGACGGAGGATCACCTTCCAACAGGACAATGACCCTAAGCATACTGTTAAAGCAACACTCGAGTGGTTTAAGGGGAAACATTTAAATGTCTTGGAATGGCCTAGTCAAAGCCCAGACCTCAATCCAATTGAGTATCTGTGGTATGACTTAAAGATTGCTGTACACCAGCGGAACCCATCCAACTTGAAGGAGCTGGAACAGTTTTGTCTTGAAGAATGGGCAAAAATCCCGGTGGCTAGATGTGCCAAGCTTATAGAGACATGCCCCAAGAGACTAGCAGCTGTAATTGCTGCAAAAGGTGGCTCTACAAAGTATTGACTTTGGGAGGG
>NW_021823466.1:725336-727508 GCF_901001165.1 Salmo trutta
TGTATGTATTCTCTCCATACAGGGGAGTGATTTGTCATTGGGCAGTGTGGTCCAAACAGCAGGAGACAGGACAGTGTTACAGTAGTAGCTGATATATCCTGGTGATATTGGTCATAAAGGAAGCTGCTGGCGTATATTGTTGGGAAAGGAACTGGTACTAGACAGCTACTCTGTTATAGGGACTGGTAGTAGACAGCTACTCTGTTATAGGGACTGGTAGTAGACAGCTACTCTGTTATAGGGACTGGTATTAGACAGCTACTCTGTTATAGGGACTGGTATTAGACAGCTACTCTGTTATAGGGACTGGTAGTAGACAGCTACTGTTATAGGGACTGGTAGTAGACAGCTACTCTGTTATAGGGACTGGTATTAGACAGCTACTCTGTTATAGGGACTGGTATTAGACAGCTACTCTGTTATAGGGACTGGTAGTAGACAGCTACTCTGTTATAGGGACTGGTATTAGACAGCTACTCTGTTAGGGACTGGTAGTAGACAGCTACTCTGTTATAGGGACTGGTAGTAGACAGCTACTCTGTTATAGGGACTGGTATTAGACAGCTACTCTGTTATAGGGACTGGTACTAGACAGCTACTCTGTTATAGGGACTGGTACTAGACAGCTACTCTGTTATAGGGACTGGTAGTAGACAGCTACTCTGTTATAGGGACTGGTTAGACAGCTACTCTGTTATAGGGACTGGTAGTAGACAGCTACTCTGTTATAGGGACTGGTAGTAGACAGCTACTCTGTTATAGGGACTGGTAGTAGACAGCTACTCTGTTATAGGGACTGGTAGTAGACAGCTACTCTGTTGTAGGGACTGGTAGTAGACAGCTACTCTGTTATAGGGACTGGTAGTAGACAGCTACTCTGTTATAGGGACTGGTAGTAGACCTACTCTGTTATAGGACTGTATAGACAGCTACTCTGTTATAGGGACTGGTAGTATACAGCTACTCTGTTATAGGGACTGGTAGTAGACAGCTACTCTGTTTAGGGACTGGTATAGACAGCTACTCTGTTATAGGGACTGGTAGTAGACAGCTACTCTGTTATAGGACTGGTAGTAGACAGCTCTCTGTTATAGGGACTGGTATAGACAGCTACTCAGTTATGGGATGGTAGTAGACAGCTACTCTGTATAGGGACTGGTAGTAGACAGCTACTCTGTTATAGGGACTGGTATTAGACAGCTACTCTGTTGTAGGGACTGGTATTAGACAGCTACTCTGTTATAGGGACTGGTAGTAGACAGGTACTCTGTTATAGGGCTGGTAGTAGACAGCTACTCTGTTTTGTAGGGACTGGTATTAACAGGTACTCTGTTTAGGGCTGGTATTAGACAGGTACTCTGTTATAGGGCCGGTAGTAGACAGGTACTCTGTTATAGGACTGGTATTAGACAGCTACTCTGTTATAGGGACTGGTATTAGACAGCTACTCTGTTTAGGGACCTGGTATAGTACAGCTACTCTGTTATAGGGACTGGTACTAGACAGCTACTCTGTGTAGGGACTGTATTAGACAGCTACTCTGTTATAGGCTTATCTATCTAGCTTATCTATCTAGCTTATGGTTTGAAAGGTCATCTGATTCCTAATGGCTGTGTGTTTTTGGGAAGCCATCTTAATGTTAGTGGCTGTGTGTTTTGGGAAGTCATCTTAATGCCCACAGATGTGTGGACTGCTGATCGCAACCTCTAGAGCCTGGGGGTCAGAGGCTGCCTACCAGTGGACCACCCAGGATGAGGATCTGAATTGTCAGTAGACCACCAGGATGGAGGATCTGACAGTGGCCACCAAGGATGGAGGATCTGTAGTGGACCACCCAGGATGGAGGATCTGATAGTGGACCACCCAGGATGGAGGATCTGATAGTGGACCACCCAGGATGGAGGATCTGGTAGTGGACCACCCAGGATGGAGGATCTGGTAGTGGACCACCCAGGATGGAGGATCTGGTAGTGGACCACCCAGGATGGAGGATCTGATAGTGGACCACCCAGGATGGAGGATCTGATAGTGGACCACCCAGGATGGAGGATCTGATAGCATTGTCTACTGTGTACATCAAGTGAGCATCCCAATGGCACCCTGTTCCCTCCGTAGTGCACTACTTAAGACCAGGTTCCTATTCCCTACATAGTACACTACTTAAGACCAGGG
>NW_021823466.1:781275-783586 GCF_901001165.1 Salmo trutta
TTAAATTGCTAACCAATAGCTACCCAGACTTAAGACTTTAGTAGTCTTATGTCTTGGTGGTAGAAGCTGTTCAGGGTCCTGTTGGTTGCAGACTTGGTGCATCGGTACCGCTTGCCATGGGGTAGCAGAGAGAACAGTCTATGACTTGGGTGGCTGGAGTCTTTGACAATTTTTAGGACCTTCCTCTGACACAGCCTGGTATAGCGGTCCTGTATGGCAGGGAGCTCGGCTCCAGTGATGTGCCCTCTTCAGACTGTGTTGGTGTGTGTGGACCATGATAAATCATTAGTGATGTGGACACCGAGGAACTACAGCCCTGTTGATGTGAATGGAGGATTGCTTGGCCCTCCTTTTCCTGTAGTCCACGATGAGCTCCTTTGTCTTGCTCACATTGAGGGAGGGGTTGTTGTCCTGGCACCACAATGTCAGGCCTCTGAACTCCTCCCTACAGGCTCATTTGTCGGCGATCAGGCCTACCACCATTGTGTCGTTAGCACACTTAATGATGGTGTGTGGTGGTTGTGCGCAGCCACACAGTCGTGGGTGAACAGGGAGTACAGGAGGGGACTAAGCGCGCACCCCTGAGGGGCCCCCATGTTGAGGATCAGCGTGGCAGATGTGCTGTTGCCTACCCTCACTACCTCGGAGAGGCCCATCAGGAAGTCTAGGATCCAGTTGCAGAGGGAGGTGTTCAGTCCAGGGTCCTTAGTTTAGTGGTGAGCTTGGAAGGCACTATGGTGTTGAATGCTGAGCTGTAGTCAATGAACATCATTCTCACATAGATGTTCCTCTTGTCCAGGTGGGAAAGGGCAGTGTGGAGTGCAATATAGATTTGCATCATCTGTGGATCTGTTGGGGCGGTATGTCAAATCAAATCAAATGTATTTATATAGCCCTTACATCAGCTGATATCTCAAAGTGCTGTACAGAAACCCAGCCTAAAACCCCAAACAGCAAGCAATGCATGTGAAAGAAGCACGGTGGCTAGGAAAAACTCCCTAGGAAAAACTCCCTAGAAAGGCCAAAACCTAGGAAGAAACCTAAAGAGGAACCAGGCTATGAGGGGTGGCCAGTCCTCTTCTGGCTGTGCCGGGTGGAGATTATAACAGAACATGGCCAAGATGTTCAAATGTTCATAAATGACCAGCATGGTCAAATAACAGTAATCACAGTGGTTGTTGAGGGTGCAACAGGTCAGCACGGCCATGTGAATTGGAGTGGATCATTTAGACAGGTTACCTTGGCGTTCTTGGGTACAAGAACTATGGTGGCCTACTTGAAACATGTAGGTATTACGGAATGGGCCATGGGAGAGGTTTAAAATGTCAGTGAAGACAACTGCCAACTGTTCAGCGCATGCTCTGATTACGCATTCTGGTAATCCGTCTGGCCTTGTAGCCTTGTGAACGTTAAACTGTTTTAAGGTCTTACTCACATCCGCTCCCGGGGGAGCGTGATCACACAGTCGACAGGAACAGCCAGTGCTCTCACACATGGTTCAGTGTTGCTTGTCTTGAAGCGAGCATGGAAGGCATTCAACATGTCTGGTAGGCTCGCGACACTGGGCAGCTCTCAGCTGGGTTTCCCTTTGTAATCTGGTATAGTTTGCAAGACGAAAGAGAGCGACCTGGCTAGGTATTTTACTGCTTTGTGACTCACTGACACTGTCCCTGGTTAGAAGGGAAGAAAGCAACCCAAGCGTTAACACACACAGGAACATTTTAAAATACATTTTTATTTTACCTTTATTTAACCAGGTAGGCCAGTTGAGAACAAGTTCTCATTTACAACTGCGACCTGGCCAAGATATAGCAAAGCAGTGCGACAAAACACAGAGTTACACATTAACAAACGTACAGTCAATAACACAAAAGAAAAGAAAAATTGAAAAATCTATTTACAGTGTGTGCAAATGTAGAAGAGTAGGGAGGTAAGAAATATATAGGCCCTAGAGGCGAAAATAATTACAATTTAGCATTAATACTGGAGTGATAGATGTGCAGATGATGTGCAGTAGAGATACTGGGGTGCAAAAGAGCAAGAGGTTGCGTAATAATATGGGGATGAGGTAGTGATCTGTGATCTGTGCAGTGATCTGTGAGCTGCTCGACAGCTGGTGCTTAAAGTGAGAGAGGGAGATATAAGACTCCAGCTTCAGAGATTTTTGCAATTCGTTCCAGTCATTGGCAGCAGAGACGGGAGAGACGACAAAGGAAGTGTTGGCTTTGGGGACGACCATTGCAATATACCTGCTGGAGCGCGAGCTACGGGTGGGTGTGCTATGGGACCAGTGAGCTGAGATAAGGCGGGG
>NW_021823466.1:783686-838686 GCF_901001165.1 Salmo trutta
CAGAGGACACAGAAAGAGAGAGGGGGGGAGAGAGAAACAGAGAGACAGAGACACAGAAAGAGAGAGGGGGGAGAGAGAAACAGAGAGACAGAGACACAGAAAGAGAGGGGGGGGGGAGAGAAAAACAGAGAGACAGAGACACAGAAAGAGAGAGGGGGGGAGAGAGAAACAGAGAGACAGAGACACAGAAAAGAGAGGGGGGAGGAGAAACAGAGAGACAGAGACACAGAAAGAGAGAGGGGGGAGAGAGAAACAGAGAGACAGAGACACAGAAAGAGAGAGGGGGGAGAGAGAAACAGAGAGACAGAGACACAGAAAGAGAGAGGGGGGGAGAGAGAAACAGAGAGACAGAGACACAGAAAGAGAGAGGGGGGAAAGAGAAACAGAGACAGAGACACAGAAAGAGAGAGGGGGGAAGAGAGAGAAGGACAGAAGAAAGAGAGACACAGAGAGACAAGACAGAAAGAGAGAGGGGAGAGAGAAACAGAGAGACAGAGACACAGAAAGAGAGAGGGGGGGAGAGAGAAACAGAGAGACAGAGACACAGAAAGAGAGAGGGGGGGAGAGAGAAACAGAGAGACAGAGACACAGAAAGAGACAAAGAGTCTGAGCTAACAGCATAACAGCCTCCTCACGTCCCCTGGTCTAATGAGATCTTCTTTTATCAGCAATTACAGGCCAGGGTGATTCTCCTACTAGCATTCTGCACACGCTCACTGAGGACTTCCTGGTAGGAGTCTGCATACACTCACTGGGAACTTCCTGAAGGTGACCTTTCCAATGGCGGTAACCATAGAAACCATCCTCACCGTTCGGGGGAGCAGCTTGTACACAGAGAGGGAGAGCGAGAGAGCAAGAGTGAGAGAGAGACAGAGAGAGAGAGAGAGAGAGAGAGAGAGAGAGAGAGAGACAGAGGATATAAAAAAATATAAAACAATTAGAGAGTGTCATTTCCCCAAATTTGAAACCCTTATTCAAGGTTTTAAAGACCTCTCTGATGAGGATAGGCTACCCGTCCTGTTGGGGGAGGACGCAGAGAGCTGTGGGTTGGCAGCGCACCACATTGCTGCCTGCCATAAAATGAGGGACAGTGTCTGACAGACCAACCAACCTGCACATGTCCTCTATGCTTATTGTTATTGTTATTGTTATTGTTATTGTTATGGTCATTTTGACCCTTTATTGTTGTTGTTACTGATTGTCCCGTTGACAATAGTGTATATTCTTATTTTAATTATGTTAATGTTGTAGATTTATCAGTTCATCTCCAAAGTACACTTTGGCAATATGTACATTGTTACGTCATGCCAATAAATTAAACGAGAGAGAGAGAGAGAGAGAGAGAGAGAGAGAGTGAGAGAGAGAGAGAGAGAGAGAGAGAGAGAGAGAGATTACTGCCTTAATGAGGTAGCACAACTTGTTCACAGAGAGAGAGAGAGAGATGAGGTATCACAACTTGTACACAGAGAGAGATGAGGTATCACAACTTGTACACAGAGAGAGAGGGAGAGATGAGGTAGCACAACTTGCACACAGAGAATCTAGGGCTATGGTCAAAAGCAATTTCTCCAGCAAACAAACAAGCTAATGTATGGGTAAACAGCCAAGCGGGTAGGATTAGAGAGAGATGAGATTGACTACAGCTCAGCGTTCAAAACAATAGTGCCCTCAAAGCTCATCACTAAGCTAAGGGACTAAACCCTGGGACTAAACATCTCACTCTACTACTGGATCGTGGACTTCCTGACGAGAGGCCCCCAGGTGGTAAGGGTAGGTAACAACCCATCCACCACGCTGATCCTCAACATGTGGGCCCCTCAGGGGTGTGTGCTCAGTCCCCTCCTGTACTCCCTGTTCAGCCCAAGCACGCCCCCATTCTCATCGACGGGGCTGTAGTGTAGCAGGTTGAGAGCTTTAAGTTCCTTGGCGTCCACATCACTAAACAAACTAACATGGTCCAAGCACACCAAGACAGTCGTGAAGAGGGCATGATAAAATCTATTCCCCCTCAGGAGACTGAAAAGGTTTGGCATGGGTCCTCAGATCCTCAAAAGGTTCTACAGCTGCACCATCGAGAGCATCCTGACTGGTTGCATCACTGCCTGGTACGGCAACTGCTCGGTCCCCGACCGCAAGCCATGACAGAGGGTAGTACATATGGCCCAGTACATCACTGAGGCCAAGCTTCCTGCCATCCAGGACCTCTAACCCAGGCGGTGTCAGAGGAAGGCCCTAAAAATGATCAAAGACTCCAGCCACCCTAGTCATAGACTGCTACCACACGGCAAGCTGTACCGGAGCGTCCAAGTCTAGGTCCAAGAGGCTTCTAAACAGCTTCTACCCCTCAAGCCATAAGACTCCTGAACAGCTAATCAAATGGCTACCCAGACTATTTGCATTACCACCCCCCCCTTCTTCTACGCTGCTGCTACTCTCTGTTATTATCTATGCATAGTAACTTTAATAATTTTACCTACATGTACATATTACCTCAATTACCTCGACACCGGTGCCCCCGCCCATTGACTCTGTACCGGTACTCCCTGTATATAGTCTCTACATTGACACTGTACCGGTACCCCCTGTATATAGCCTCCACATTGACACTGTACCGGTACCCCCTGTATATAGCCTCTACATTGACACTGTACCGGTACCCCCTGTATATAGCCTCTACATTGACACTGTACCGGTACTCCCTGTATATAGCCTCCACATTGACTCTGTACCAGTACCCCCTGTATATAGTCTCCACATTGACTCTGTACCGGTACCCCCTGTATATAGCCTCCACATTGACTCTGTACCGGTACCCCCTGTATATAGCCTCCACATTGACTCTGTACCGGTACCCCCTGTATATAGCCTCCACATTGACTCTGTACCGGTACCTCCTGTATATAACCTCCACATTGACCCTGTACCAGTACCCCTGTATATAGCCTCCACATTGACTCTGTACCGGTACCCCCGGTATATAGCCTCCGCATTGACTCTGTACCGGTACCCCCCTGTATATAGCCTCCACATTGTCTCTGTACCGGTACCCCCTGTATATAGCCTCCACATTGACTCTGTACCAATACCCCCTGTATATAGCCTCCACATTGACCCTGTACCGGTACCCCTGTATATAGCCTCCACATTGACTCTGCACCGGTACCTCCTGTATATAACCTCCACATTGACCCTGTACCAGTACCCCTGTATATAGCCTCCACATTGACTCTGTACCGGTACCCCCTGTATATAGCCTCCACATTGACTCTGTACCGGTACCCCCCTGTATATAGCCTCCACATTGTCTCTGTACCGGTACCCCCTGTATATAGCCTCCACATTGACTCTGTACCGGTACCCCCCTGTATATAGCCTCCACATTGTCTCTGTACCGGTACCCCCTGTATATAGCCTCCACATTGACTCTGTACCGGTACCCCCTGTATATAGTCTCCACATTGACCCTGTACCGGTACTCCCTGTATATAGTCTCTACATTGACACTGTACCGGTACCCCCTGTATATAGCCTCCACATTGACACTGTACCGGTACCCCCTGTATATAGCCTCTACATTGACACTGTACCGGTACCCCCTGTATATAGCCTCTACATTGACACTGTACCGGTACCCCCTGTATATAGCCTCTACATTGACACTGTACCGGTACTCCCTGTATATAACCTCCACATTGACCCTGTACCAGTACCCCCTGTATATAGCCTCCACATTGACTCTGTACCGGTACCCCCTGTATATAACCTCCACATTGACCCTGTACCGGTACCCCCTGTATATAGTCTCGCTATTGTTATTTACTGCTGCTCTTTAACTATTTGTTATTCTTATCTCTTACTTTTTTGTTTGTATTTTTTTCAAACTGCATTGTTGGTTAAGGGCTTGTAAGTAAGTGTTTCACTGTAAGGTCTAAACCTGTTGTATGATTTGATTTGATTATATTGACCCCAGACAGATAATGTGTAGTGATAGTGAGGGTGGACCAGGCTGGTAGGATAGTATTGACCCCAGACAGATAATGTGTAGTGATAGTGAGGGTGGACAAGGCTGGTAGGATAGTATTGACCCCAGACAGATAATGTGTAGTGATAGTGAGGGTGGACAAGGCTGGTAGGATAGTATTGACCCCAGACAGATAATGTGTAGTGATAGTGAGGGTGGACAAGGCTGGTAGGATAGTATTGACCCCAGACAGATAATGTGTAGTGATAGTGAGGGTGGACAAGGCTGGTAGGATAGTATTGACCCCAGACAGATAATGTGTAGTGATAGTGAGGGTGGACAAGGCTGGTAGGATAGTATTGACCCCAGACAGATAATGTGTAGTGATAGTGAGGGTGGACAAGGCTGGTAGGATAGTATTGACCCCAGACAGATAATGTGTAGTGATAGTGAGGGTGGACAAGGCTGGTAGGATAGTATTGACCCCAGACAGATAATGTGTAGTGATAGTGAGGGTGGACAAGGCTGGTAGGATAGTATTGACCCCAGACAGATAATGTGTAGTGATAGTGAGGGTGGACAAGGCTGGTAGGATAGTATTGACCCCAGACAGATAATGTGTAGTGATAGTGAGGGTGGACCAGGCTGGTAGGATAGTATTGACCCCAGACAGATAATGTGTAGTGATAGTGAGGGTGGACAAGGCTGGTAGGATAGTATTGACCCCAGACAGATAATGTGTAGTGATAGTGAGGGTGGACAAGGCTGGTAGGATAGTATTGACCCCAGACAGATAATGTGTAGTGATAGTGAGGGTGGACAAGGCTCTCTTAGATTTGAATGACTCATCTGTGTGAGTCACACTGCATCTTGGTACATGGAACATTTCCAGCTTCTGTTAACATGTAAGACTGAAGAACTCTGCTACCAGGAACAAAACACAGGTCTTTACCCACCAGGGACACATCGTGGAATACAACATCTGTTCAGGAGTATGTTAACCGCATGATGGCAGGGTCCAACATACAGTGGTCCTGTTGTGGTTCTGTTGTGGTTCTGTTGTGGTCCTGTTGTGGTCCTGTTGTAGACCTGTTGTGGTCCTGTTGTGGACCTGTTGTGGTTCTGTTGTGGTCCTGTTGTGGACCTGTTGTGGTCCTGTTGTGGTTCTGTTGTGGTCCTGTTGTGGTCCTGTTGTGGTTCTGTTGTGGTTCTGTTGTGAACTTAGTGTTTTATTACTGAAGGTTGGCCTTCCATCATTGGCCAGAGAAAGCAGAATCAGAAGCACAACATGGACATTTATAAATTGATTTGATGCGTAGTGGAATCTGGTCACATATTGCTAGACAGATTAATTCATTATAGTAATTGATTGATTTATTGATTAGGTGTTTGTAAAAGGAATCCTGTTTGGGTGTTGTGGCAGTGTTCTACTCCCTCTCTCTCTCCCTCATCTGTTTCCTCCAGTAGAAAGAGAGAAAGTGAACCAGTGACTAACGTCTAAATGCTGGCTTCACATGCTACGTAAATGTGTTTCCTTCATGGCAGCAGAGTTCTTCAGTGTTACATGTTAATAACAGAAGCTGGAAGTGTTCCATGTACCAAGATGCAGTGTGACTCACACAGATGAGTCACTTCAGATCTAAGACAGCCTGGTCCGCCCTCACACGGTTAGAGCGTTGGGCTAGTAACCGAAAGGTTGTTTGATCGAATCCCTGAGCTGACAAGGTAAAATCAGTCGTTCTGCCCCTGGACAAGGCAGTTAATCCACTGTTGCTAGGCCGTCATTGTAAATAATAATATGTTCTTTACTGACTTTCCTAGTAAAAGTTTTAAAAATGGAGCTATAAATAAGCTGACGGGAATTCAATTCAGGGGGATCGGTTCTAGAATCATTGGAAGATTTCAACTTTGTAGAACGTGAGGAAAGGTTGTTGTGTGTAAAATCCTACCCTCATCAGTGGTTTAATTCCAGTCCATTCTCCTTTATGGGAGATGTATTTTTCTTACATCATTACTAGAAACATGTCCGAGATCTTGTCCAAAAACAGAGAGGTGTTGCAAAGGGGATCTCACAGCTTGTTCTGTCCTGTTTCTGGGCCTCATTTAACTGTTGATATCAGCCTGCTTATCTCATTGGGGAGGATTGGCACTATTACATCCCTAGTTCCTATGGAAACACACATCCAGTCAGGGCTGGTTGGACCATCTACTTATTATTACCTTAGGTATATATATACAGGTATATTTAATGTAGGTGATCATTACCATAGAGCCATACAGGTATATTTAATGTAGGTGGTCATTACTGTAGAGCCATACAGGTATATTTAATGTAGGTGATCATTACCATAGAGCCATACAGGTATATTTAATGGAGGTGGTCATTACCATAGAGCCATACAGGTATATTTAATGTAGGTGGTCATTACTGTAGAGCCATACAGGTATATTTAATGTAGGTGGTCATTACTGTAGAGCCATACAGGTATATTTAATGTAGGTGGTCATTACCATAGAGCCATACAGGTATATTTAATGTAGGTGGTCATTACTGTAGAGCCATACAGGTATATTTAATGTAGGTGGTCATTACCATAGAGCCATACAGGTATATTTAATGTAGGTGGTCATTACCATAGAGCCATACAGGTATATTTAATGTAGGTGGTCATTACCATAGAGCCATACAGGTATATTTAATGTAGGTGGTCATTACCATAGAGCCATACAGGTATATTTAATGTAGGTGGTCATTACTGTAGAGCCATACAGGTATATTTAATGTAGGTGGTCATTACCATAGAGCCATACAGGTATATTTATTAATGTAGGTGGTCATTACCATAGAGCCATACAGGTATATTTAATGTAGGTGGTCATTACTGTAGAGCCATACAGGTATATTTATTAATGTAGGTGGTCATTACTGTAGAGCCATACAGGTATATTTAATGGAGGTGGTCATTACTGTAGAGCCATACAGGTATATTTAATGGAGGTGGTCATTACTGTAGAGCCATACAGGTATATTTAATGTAGGTGGTCATTACCATAGAGCCATACAGGTATATTTAATGGAGGTGGTCATTACTGTAGAGCCACACAGGTATATTTAATGGAGGTGGACTTATTTTGTATCATTCATTTCTATTAGGCTCAAAACAATCTGAAACACAACCAAAACTAACTGTAAATACATCCAACCAGTTTGGAAAGTCACCAGCTTGATGTTGTCATTGCATGTCAGTAGTATGGGACCAAATACTAAACTTTTGGCCACATTATTTATAAGAATCTTTAGCGGGAACAATCATTTTGACCTCTACCTTTTGGGGAAAAAATATATTACTTTATAAACAAAATCAATTTCTCCGAGCAATTGTATTAGTATAAAATAATATAATTCACCACATTATTGGAGCATACAATATACTGTAGCTCAGTCATTATTGCTGATCTGTATCAAGGCTGTCAATCATTTCAGAGCGCAGTGCATTTGTAATGGACGTCGTTCAGTGAACGATAACCTTGTCTGAGACCTGAAGATTTGTGTTAGCAATGCAAGCCAATACCAAGGCTTTAGGTCTTCAGGTTATCACAGTCAGGATAAGGCTTTAGGTCTTCAGGTTATATACAGTCAGGATAAGGCTTTAGGTCTTCAGGTTATATACAGTCAGGATAAGGCTTTAGGTCTTCAGGTTATATACAGTCAGGATAAGGCTTTAGGTCTTCAGGTTATCACAGTCAGGATAAGGCTTTAGGTCTTCAGGTTATATACAGTCAGGATAAGGCTTTAGGTCTTCAGGTTATATACAGTCAGGATAAGGCTTTAGGTCTTCAGGTTATATACAGTCAGGATAAGGCTTTAGGTCTTCAGGTTATCACAGTCAGGATAAGGCTTTAGGTCTTCAGGTTATATACAGTCAGGATAAGGCTTTAGGTCTTCAGGTTATCACAGTCAGGATAAGGCTTTAGGTCTTCAGGTTAGATACAGTCAGGATAAGGCTTTAGGTCTTCAGGTTATCACAGTCAGGATAAGGCTTTAGGTCTTCAGGTTATCACAGTCAGGCTTTAGGTCTTCAGGTTATCCCAGTCAGGATAAGGCTTTAGGTCTTCAGGTTATATACAGTCAGGATAAGGCTTTAGGTCTTCAGGTTATCACAGTCAGGATAAGGCTTTAGGTCTTCAGGTTATATACAGTCAGGATAAGGCTTTAGGTCTTCAGGTTATCACAGTCAGGATAAGGCTTTAGGTCTTCAGGTTATCACAGTCAGGATAAGGCTTTAGGTCTTCAGGTTATATACAGTCAGGATAAGGCTTTAGGTCTTCAGGTTATCACTTCCTGACAACTGCTCCAAACATCAGAATTATGTACCCAGACTACCTCCAGTCGCAACCATCACACCGCCACACCTCTATCTGCCACAGGGCTCACCAGGTTGTAGTCCTAAAACCCAGAAATGAGTTACCTCTAGAGAAATTAATGGGGAAAGAATAGGGTTTTGGGCGAAAATTAGGTCTGAGGTTAAGACAGGCTTAGGATATCTTATAAATGAAAGGTAATATCAGTCACCTAACATGACCTTTATGAATTATGAAGCCTGTATGTGCTTTATATGTTGTTTTTTGTATTACATAAATGGTTCAAAATTCACAAAAAGTGATGAAAACTGACGAAAACTATCTCATAGAACAAAACATATTAGATCTCCTAAGCCTGTGTTTACCACATACCTTAGTTTCAGCGTTTATCTAAAAAAAAAAAAACGTATTTCCCATAGATCTTGTCCAACGAACCATGACGGAGTTATTGCCTACAAAATGACGCCATTCTACTTCCTCTATTGAGCATGTCGACGAGACATGGATCTGACGCCTGCGCAGAAGCCAGCGTGAGTCTGAATCGTCGATAGGGAGACTGTCGGAGCGAAGAATCTAGAGTGATGGGACCTGAGTGAAGGAACAGCCGCGAGTGATCCCTCCTCAAGCCGGTTATGACAGGTACATTTCAGCCTTCTATGCGTTCGGTTATTGCTTTAACGGTTTTTTAACGGGTTTATAGTGGAAACGACTGTAATAAGCTATCTGATGTGGGTTACATAATAGTGGTGGAAATATGATTCGTTGTATGGCATTTCAACATCTGGAAGTGACATTTAAAATGAGAAAATGTATTGATCTACTGTGTCAACGTTTAGGGTCGGATTAACTGTCGAGTTTTGTATTTATTTTTGAAAGAACTAGACAGAAGACGTGTTGTCAGACGCAGATCAATAGTGTTTGTAGTTTTGTAAATAGACAGTTGACTTCCCAATCTCAACTTTATTTAGCCTATAGCATGCGCCTGGTGTGGCGTGGAAATCCAAAGCAAATCCGTTTACTTTGACGATAACAGCTTGTAGCCTAATCGATGACATGGTTGGATGCTATTATCTTAGATAAAAGATGTCTCAAGGGGACTGAGAAAGCAAGACGAAGGAAGGACGTGTGTGTCAGAGCAGTATGGCGTCATGCCTTACGTCCTTGGGTAGAGCGGATTCACATTCAGCACCATGGACAGCGATAGCTCTCTCTCTCTCTCTCTCTCTCTCTCTCTCTCTCTCTCTCTCTCTCTCTCTCTCTCTCTCTCTCTCTCTCTCTCTCTCTCTAGCTCTGTAGTCGCAGTCATTGAGTTATAAAAGAAGGTCGCATTTTGCCGGTTTACAATACGTGTTCACCGCCGGCAAATAGCACTTGTTTCCTTCGTGTCTCGGTTTAAATGTTAATTATTTGAGATTTTAGAATGGGGTTAGGTTCCAATCGGTGAGAGAACATGATCAAAACAAGATCAGGTGTATTGAACCACTGGCATCCACGTGACCTTATAATCGGTACGACAGAGGTTATTATATCGGCTACGTTGTCGTATCTGTTGTGTTTGTTTACTTGACAACTGGGTTTGTGTTTACATGGAATATTACCCATCAAAGCATTGGATTGGAACAGATGACGCTGTGGGCTCTTCAGAGACATATTTATTATGTATGACACAAACTATACATATTGCATATCTCATTATTAGCATTTTTCATAATACTAAATGTTGAATATTTAGTCATTATTTTGCCATAAGCACATTCGATTTTATTTGACCTTTATTTTAAAGACCAAGGTCTCTTTCACAGAAAAGCCCTGCATACACATCATATACAAAATACCAAAAAATACAACTACATCATTCCACACTGACTACATTTAGACAACAGAACTGTTATTAATTCAGATAGAGTCTACATCAAATCCAGCAGGTAGCGTAGCAGGTTGCAGATAGCAGGTATCAGGCATCAGGCAGCAGGTAGAAGGCAGCAGGCAGCAGGTAGAAGGTAGCAGGCAGCAGGTAGCAGGCAGCAGGTAGGAGGCAGCAGGTAGCAGGCAGCAGGTAGCAGGCATCAGGCAGCAGGTAGCAGGCAGCAGGTAGTAGGCAGCAGGTAGCATGCATCAGGCAGCAGGTAGCAGGCAGCAGGTTGCAGGTAGCGGGCAGCAGGTTGCAGGCAGCAGGCAGCAGGCAGCAGGTAGCAGGCAGCAGGTAATTGGCAGCAGGTAATAGGCAGCAGGCAACAGGTAGCAGGCAGAAGGTAGCAGGTAATAGGCAGCAGGTAGCAGGTAGAAGGTAGTAGGTAGCAAGCAGCAGGTAATAGGCAGCAGGTAGAAGGTATCAGGCAGCAGGTAATAGGCAGCAGGTAATAGGGAGCAGGTAATAGGAAGCAGGCAGCAGTTAGAAGGTAATAGGCAGCAGGTAGAAGGCAGCAGGCAGAAGGTAGCAGGTAATAGGCAGCAGGTAATAGGCAGCAGGTAGAAGGTAGTAGGTAATAGGCAGCAGGTAATAGGAACAGGTAAAACAGGTAGTAGGTAGCAGGCAGCAGCTAATAGGCAGCAGGTATCAGGCAGCAGGCAGCAGGTAATTGGCAGCAGGTAATAGGCAGCAGGCAACAGGTAGCAGGCAGCAGGCAGAAGGTAGCAGGTAATAGGCAGCAGGTAGAAGGTAGTAGGTAGCAAGCAGCAGGTAATAGGCAGCAGGTAGCAGGTAATAGGAACAGGTAAAACAGGTAGTAGGTAGCAGGCAGCAGGTAATAGGCAACAGGTAATAGGCAGCAGGTAGCAGGCAGCAAGTAGCAGGTATTTGGCAGCAGGTAATAGGCAGCAGGCAGCAGGTAGCAGGCAGCAGGTAGAAGGTAATAGGCAGCAGGTAGCAGGCAGAAGGCAGAGATAGCTGGTAATAGGCAGCAGGTAGCAGGTAGAAGGTAGCAGGTAATAGGCAGCAGGTAGAAGGTAGTAGGTAGCAAGCAGCAGGTAATAGGCAGCAGGTAGCAGGTAATAGGAACAGGTAAAACAGGTAGTAGGTAGCAGGCAGCAGGTAATAGGCAACAGGTAATAGGCAGCAGTTAGCAGGCAGCAAGTAGCAGGTATTTGGCAGCAGGTAATAGGCAGCAGGCAGCAGGTAGCAGGCAGCAGGTAGAAGGTAATAGGCAGCAGGTAGCAGGCAGAAGGCAGAGATAGCTGGTAATAGGCAGCAGGTAGAAGGTAGCAGGCAGCAGGTAATAGGCAGCAGGCAGCAGGTAATAGGCAGCAGGTAGCAGGTAATAGGCAGCAGGTAATAGGCAGCAGGTAGCAGGTAAAACAGGTAGCAGGCAGCAGGTAATAGGCAGCAGGTAATAGGCAGCAAGCAGCAGGTAGAAGGCAGCAGGTAATAGGTAACAGGTAATAGGTAACAGGTAAAACAGGTAGCAGGCAGCAGGTAGAAGGTCGAAGGCAGCAGGTAGCAGGCAGGAGGTAACAGGCAGCAGGTAATTGGCAGCAGGTAACTGAAATAGGCAGCAGGTAGCAGGTAATAGGCAGCAGGTAGCAGGTAATAGGCAGCAGGTAACAGGCAGCAGGTAATTGGCAGCTGGTAGCAGGTAATAGGTAGCAGGTAGCAGGTAATAGGCAGAAGGTAATAGGCAGCAGGTAGCAGGCAGCAGGTAACAGGTAGCAGGTAATTGGCAGCAGGTAACTGTAATAGGCAGCAGGTAGCAGGTAATAGGCAGCAGGTAACAGGCAGCAGGTAATTGGCAGCTGGTAGCAGGTAATAGGTAGCAGGTAGCAGGTAATAGGTAGAATGTAAAATGGGTTGCAGGTAGAAGGTAACAGGTAGCCCTTATGTCCCATGTAACCACAATGTGATAAAAACCTGCCCTTATGTCCCATGTAACCACAATGTGATAAAAACCTGCCCTTATGTCCCATGTAACCACAATGTGATAAAAACCTGCCCTTATGTCCCATGTAACCACAATGTGATAAAAACCTGCCCTTATGTCCCATGTAACCACAATGTGATAAAAACCTGCCCTTATGTCCCATGTAACCACAATGTGATAAAAACCTGCCCTTATGTCCCATGGAACCACAATGTGATAAAAACCTGCCCTTATGTCCCATGGAACCACAATGTGATAAAAACCTGCCCTTATGTCCCATGTAACCACAATGTGATAAAAACCTGCCCTTATGTCCCATGGACCACAATGTGATAAAAACCTGCCCTTATGTCCCATGTAACCACAATGTGATAGAAACCTGCCCTTATGTCCTATGGACCACAATGTGATAGAAACCAGTCCTTATGTCCCATGGAACCACAATGTGATAGAAACCAGTCCTTATGTCCCATGGACCACAATGTGATAGAAACCAGTCCTTATGTCCCATGGACCACAATGTGATAGAAACCAGTCCTTATGTCCCATGGAACCACAATGTGATAGAAACCAGTCCTTATGTCCCATGGAACCACAATGTGATAAAAACCAGTCCTTATGTCCCATGGAACCACAATGTGATAGAAACCAGTCCTTATGTCCCATGGAACCACAATGTGATAGAAACCAGTCCTTATGTCCCATGGAACCACAATGTGATAGAAACCAGCCCTTATGTCCCATTAACCACAATGTGATAGAAACCAGTCCGTGATTGGGAGTCCCATTGGGTGGGCGCACAATTGGACCAGTGTCGTCCGGCTTTGGCTGGGGTACGACATCATTGTAAACAACAATTTGTTCTTAACTGACTTGCCTAGTTAAATAAAGGTTGCAATAAATATATATATATATATAAAAACAATGGTTATACACCCTGGACTGAGCTGATGTGGATTTGTTTATCCTGCATGTTGTTGTTTCTACATCAGCAGCAGCTTGAACATTACTATTCAGGAGGCAGAAACACACCCTAATATCCTGAACAGGTAACAGGTAGAAGGTAGCAGGCAGAAACACACCCTAATATCCTGAACAGGTAGGAGGTAGCAGGCAGAAACACACCCTAATATCCTGAACAGGTAACAGGTAACAGGTAGCAGGCAGAAACACACCCTAATATCCTGAACAGGTAACAGGTAGAAGGTAGCAGGCAGAAACACACCCTAATATCCTGAACAGGTAACAGGTAACAGGTAGCAGGCAGAAACACACCCTAATATCCTGAACAGGTAGGAGGTAGCAGGCAGAAACACACCCTAATATCCTGAACAGGTAACAGGTAGCAGGCAGAAACACACCCTAATATCCTGAACAGGTAGCAGGTAGAAGGCAGAAACACAACCTAATATCCTGAACAGGTAACAGGTAGCAGGCAGAAACACACCCTAATATCCTGAACAGGTAGCAGGTAGCAGGCAGAAACACAACCTAATATCCTGAACAGGTAACAGACAGAAACACAACCTAATATCCTGAACAGGTAGCAGGCAGAAACACAACCTAATATCCTGAACAGGTAACAGGTAGCAGGTAGCAGGTAGCAGGCAGAAACACACCCTAATATCCTGAACAGGTAGCAGGTAGCAGGCAGAAACACAACCTAATATCCTGAACAGGTAGCAGGCAGGAACACAACCTAATATCCTGAACAGGTAACAGGTAACAGGTAGCAGGCAGAAACAGAACCTAATATCCTGAACAGGTAGCAGGCAGAAACACAACCTAATATCCTAAACAGGTAACAGGTAACAGGTAGCAGGTAGCAGGCAGAAACAGAACCTAATATCCTGAACAGGTAGAAGGCAGAAACACAACCTAATATCCTGAACAGGCAGCAGGTAGCAGGCAGAAACAGAACCTAATATCCTGAACAGGTAGCAGGTAGCAACACAACCTAATATCCTGAACAGGTAGCAGGCAGAAACAGAACCTAATATCAAATCAAATCAAATGTATTTATATAGCCCTTCGTACATCAGCTGATATCTCAAAGTGCTGTACAGAAACCCAGCCTAAACCCCCAAACAGCAAACAATGCAGGTGAAAGAAGCACGGTGGCTAGGAAAAACTCCCTAGGAAAAACTCCCTAGAAAGGCCAAAAACCTAGGAAGAAACCTAGAGAGGAACCAGGCTATGAGGGGTGGCCAGTCCTCTTCTGGCTGTGCCGGGTGGATATTATAACAGAACATGGCCAAGATGTTCAAATGTTCATAAATGACCAGCATGGTCAAATAATAATAATCATATCCTGAACAGGTAGCAGGCAGAAACAGAACCTAATATCCTGAACAGGTAGCAGGTAGCAGGCAGAAACAGAACCTAATATGCTGAACAGGTAACAGGTAGCAGGTAACAGGTAGCAACACAACCTAATATCCTGAACAGGTAGCAGGTAGAAGGCAGAAACACAACCTAATATCCTGAACAGGTAGCAGGCAGAAACACAACCTAATATCCTGAACAGGTAGCAGGTAGCAGGCAGCAGGCAGAAACACAACCTAATATCCTGAACAGGTAACAGGTAGCAGGCAGAAACAGAACCTAATATCCTCAACAGGTAGCAGGTAGCAGGCAGAAACACAACCTAATATCCTGAACAGGTAGCAGGCAGAAACAGAACCTAATATCCTGAACAGGTAGCAGGCAGAAACACAACCTAATATCCTGAACAGGTAGCAGGCAGAAACACAACCTAATATCCTGAACAGGTAACAGGTAGCAGGTAGCAGGCAGAAACAGAACCTAATATCCTGAACAGGTAACAGGCAGAAACACAACCTAATATCCTGAACAGGCAGCAGGCAGAAACACAACCTAATATCCTGAACAGGTAACAGGTAGCAGGTAGCAGGCAGAAACACAACCTAATATCCTGAACAGGTAACAGGCAGAAACACAACCTAATACCCTGAACAGGTAACAGGTAGCAGGCAGAAACACAACCTAATATCCTGAACAGGTAGCAGGCAGAAACACAACCTAATATCCTGAACAGGTAACAGGTAGCAGGTAGCAGGCAGAAACACAACCTAATATCCTGAACAGGTAGTAGGCAGAAACACAACCTAATATCCTGAACAGGTAACAGGTAGCAGGTAGCAGGCAGAAACAGAACCTAATATCCTGAACAGGTAGCAGGCAGAAACAGAACCTAATATCCTGAACAGGTAGCAGGTAGCAGGCAGAAACAGAACCTAATATCCTGAACAGGGACAGATGGGTGATTCAAAATGGGAGCAACACTGTGGCTGATCATTCAGCATTCTATCTCTCTCCCATAATAAAACAGTTTATATATGTGTGTGTGTGTGTGTGTGTGTGTGTGTGTGTGTGTGTGTGTGTGTGTGTGTGTGTGTGTGTGTGTGTGTGTGTGTGTGTGTGTGTGTGTGTGTGTGTGTGTGTGTGTGTGTGCAGGCAGTGGCACCTGGTGTGTGTGAGGTTAGTGTGGTGCTCTCTCTCTCTCTCTCTAGACAGAGCTGAGGTGAAAGGGTCAGGATGGCTTCAGCCTGTGCTGAGATCTGTGGGTCAGACTACGCTGAACAGACGCAGCACGACCAGCGATATGGCGTCAGATCATACCTCCACCAGTTCTACGAGGAGTGTACTGCCTCCATCTGGGAACGCGATGAAGATTTTCAGATTCAGAGATCGCCAAGTCGGTGGAGCTCTGTCTTCTGGAAGGTATGATACATGAGAGAAGAGATATTGGGAGGGTATTGGGCCAAGGTTACTGTAAACATCCTGACATGGTCTGGGTAGTGTATTGAGCCAGGTTACTGTAAACATCCTGACATGGTCTGGGTAGTGTATTGGGCCAGGTTACTGTAAACATCCTGACATGGTCTGGGTAGTGTATTGAGCCAGGTTACTGTAAACATCCTGACATGGTCTGGGTAGTGTATTGGGCCAGGTTACTGTAAACATCCTGACATGGTCTGGGTAGTGTATTGGGCCAGGTTACTGTAAACATCCTGACATGGTCTGGGTAGTGTATTGGGCCAGGTTACTGTAAACATCCTGACATGGTCTGGGTAGTGTATTGGGCCAGGTTACTGTAAACATCCTGACATGGTCTGGGTAGTGTATTGAGCCAGGTTACTGTAAACATCCTGACATGGTCTGGGTAGTGTATTGGGCCAGGTTACTGTAAACATCCTGACATGGTCTGGGTAGTGTATTGGGCCAGGTTACTGTAAACATCCTGACATGGTCTGGGTAGTGTATTGAGCCAGGTTACTGTAAACATCCTGACATGGTCTGGGTAGTGTATTGGGCCAGGTTACTGTAAACATCCTGACATGGTCTGGGTAGTGTATTGGGCCAGGTTACTGTAAACATCCTGACATGGTCTGGGTAGTGTATTGAGCCAGGTTACTGTAAACATCCTGACATGGTCTGGGTAGTGTATTGAGCCAGGTTACTGTAAACATCCTGACATGGTCTGGGTAGTGTATTGAGCCAGGTTACTGTAAACATCTGCCTGTTCAGGTCTGTCTAGCGTTAGGTACACTGATCCTGTCTCTCCCTCCCCCAGGTATGTCTAGTGTTAGGAACCCTGATCCTGTCTCCCTCTCCCCCAGGTCTGTCTAGCGTTAGGAACTCTGATCCTGGTGACAGGCCTCATTGTCCTACTGGTGGGCTACACCACCCCGACTAAGATGGAAGCGTTCGGGGAGGACGAGCTCCTCTTCGTGGACAGCCATGCTGTGCTCTTCAACCGAGCGCTGGACGTGTGCAAGCTGACGGGCGCCGTGCTGTTCTGCGTGGGTGGCAGCCTGATGGCCGTAGGTCTCCTCCTCTCCGCCTTCTCTAAGACCTACTCCAAGGAGGAGCTGTACCTGCAGCAGAAGTTTAAGGAGAGGCTGGTTGATATCCAGAATACGGTCCATCCCATCACCAGAGCCCCTACTCCAGGGGAGAGTAAGATCCCTGTCACCCTGTCTAAAGTGCAAAGTGTCCAGCCCAACTCAGAGACATAACAGTTATCAATGTAGTAGTGAGAGGTAGATCATCAGTGGTGTTCATGTGTCCTTGTTCCTAACCCTTCTAAAGGTCAGCTTACGGCATCTTAGTACTACTCCTTAAAAACAAAGCCTGTGTATCCAGCACTTACACTAGTGGCTGCAGGAGGAATCGCACAGCTCCTTTCATGTAACGCTGTGTTATAAAGGCCGCAGGAGGTTTCACACAGCTCCTTTCATGTAACGCTGTGTTATAAAGGCTGCAGGAGGTTTCACACAGCTCCTTTCATGTAACGCTGTGTTATAAAGGCCGCAGGAGGTTTCACACAGCTCCTTTCATGTAACGCTGTGTTATAAAGGCCGCAGGAGGTTTCACACAGCTCCTTTCATGTAACGTTGAGTTATAAAGGCTGCAGGAGGTTTCACACAGCTCCTTTCATGTAATACTATGTTATAAAGGCTGTAGTCATGTAACGCTGTGTTATAAAGGCCGCAGGAGGTTTCGCACAGGTCCTTTCATGTAACGTTGAGTTATAAAGGCTGCAGGAGGTTTCACACAGCTCCTTTCATGTAATACTATGTTATAAAGGCTGTAGTCATGTAACGCTGTGTTATAAAGGCCGCAGGAGGTTTCACACAGCTCCTTTCATGTAACACTGTGTTATAAAGGCCACAGGAGGTTTCGCACAGCTCCTTTCATGTAACGCTGTGTTATAAAGGCTGCAGGAGGTTTCGCACAGCTCCTTTCATGTAACGCTGTGTTATAAAGGCCGCAGGAGGTTTCACACAGCTCCTTTCATGTAATACTGTGTTAGTGTCAACTACTGGCTGGGTTACAATCAGCCTACATGATTAATGTACCTAGACCAAGAAACTAACAGACTCATTGTATAGAGCAGTGGTTCTCACCCTGGGGTTCTTATCCTATCCACAGAGGGTACTTATCCTATCCACAGGGGGTACTTATCCTATCCACAGGGGGTACTTATCCTATCCACAGGGGGTACTTATCCTATCCACAGGGGGTACTTATCCTATCCACAGGGTACTTATCCTATCCACAGGGGGTACTTATCCTATCCACAGGCAGAACTTATCCTATCCATAGGCAGAACTTATCCTATCCACAGGCAGAACTTATCCTATCCACAGGGGGTACTTATCCTATCCACAGGCAGAACTTATCCCATCCACAGGGGGTACTTATCCTATCCACAGGAAGAACTTATCCTATCCACAGGGGGTACTTATCCTATCCACAGGCAGAACTTATCCTATCCACAGGGGGTACTTATCCTATCCATAGGCAGAACTTATCCTATCCACAGGGGGTACTTATCCTATCCACATGGGGTAAGGTAGCAAACCACTAATGTAGAGGACATGCCCTGAGGGGACAAAACATTAAGAACACCTGCTCTTTCCATGACATAGACTGACCAGGTGAATCCAGGTGAAAGATATGATCCCTTATTTATGTCAGTTGTTAAATCCACTTCAATCAGTGTAGATGAAGGGGAGGAGACAAGTTAAAGAAGGATTTTTAAGCCTTGAGACATTTTTATTTTATTTATTTCATCTTTATTTAACCAGGTAGGCAAGTTGAGAACAAGTTCTCATTTACAATTGCGATCTGGCCAAGATAAAGGAAAGCAGTTTGACACATACAACAACACAGAGTTACACATGGAGTAAAACAAACATACAGTCAATAATACAGTAGAAAAATAAGTCTATATACAATGTGAGCAAATGATGTGAGATAAGGGAGGTGAAGGCAAAAAAGGCCATGGTGGCAAAGTAAATACAATATAGCAAGTAAAACACTGGAATGGTAGATTTGCAGTGGAAGAAAGTGCAAAGTAGAAATAGAAATAATGGGGTGCAAAGGAGCAAAATAAATAAATAAATAAATAAATACAGTAGGGGAAGAGGTAGTTGTTTGGGCTAAATTATAGATGGGCTATGTACAGGTGCAGTAATCTGTGAACTGCTCTGATAGCTGGTGCTTAAAGCTAGTGAGGGAGATAAGTGTTTCCAGTTTCAGAGATTTTTGTAGTTCGTTCCAGTCATTGGCAGCAGAGAACTGGAAGAAGAGGCGGCCGAAGGAGGAATTGGCTTTGGGGGTGACCAGTAAGATATACCTGCTGGAAAGTGTGCTACAGGTGGGTGCTGCTATGGTGACCAGCGAGCTGAGATAAGGGGGGACTTTACCTAGCAGGGGCTTATAGATGACCTGGAGCCAGTGGGTTTGGCGACGAGTATGAAGCGAGGGCCAGCCAACGAGAGCGTACAGGTCGCAGCGTGGGTAGTATATGGGGCTTTGGTGACAAAACGGATGGCACTGTGATAGACTGCATCCAATTTATTGAGTAGGGTATTGGAGGCTATTTTGTAAATGACATCGCCGAAGTCGAGGATTGGTAGGATGGTCAGTTTTACGAGGGTATGTTTGGCAGCATGAGTGAAGGATGCTTTGTTGCGAAATAGGAAGCCAATTCTAGATTTAACTTTGGATTGGAGATGTTTGATGTGAGTCTGGAAGGAGAGTTTACAGTCTAACCAGACACCTAGGTATTTGTAGTTGTTCACATATTCTAAGTCAGAACCGTCCAGAGTAGTGATGCTGGACGGGCGAGCAGGTGCGGGCAGCGATCGGTTGAAGAGCATGCATTTAGTTTTACTTGTATTTAAGAGCAGTTGGAGGCCACGGAAGGAGAGTTGTATGGCATTGAAGCTTGGATTGTGTATGTGTGCCATTCAGAGGGTGAATGGGCAAGACAACAGATTGAAGTGCCTTTAAACGGGGTATGGTAGTAGGTGCCAGGCACACCAGTTTCAGTGTGTCAAGAACTGCAACGCTGCTGGGTTTTTCACGCTCAACTGTTTCCCGTGTGTATCATTAATGGTCCACCACCCAAAAGGACATCCAGCCCACTTGACACAACTGTGGGAAGCATTGGAGTCAACAAGGGCCAGCATCCCTGTGGAACGCTTTCAACACCTTGTAGAGTCCATGAGCCCAGATGAATTGAGGCTGTAACTCAAAATCAGGAAGGTGTTCTTAATGTTTTGTCCAACTCAGTGTCTCCACTAACGGCTGGAGGCATCACACAGCTCCTTTGATCTAACTCTTTATTAGTGACAGCCAGTCACTGTCTTGCATAGGTTTTCCATCTTGACTGGATTTGAGTGTCATCTTCAGCAGTGAAGAATTGAAAGAATGGGGTCCCTTTTTCCCCAAAATATCTATATTGAGCCTAAGCAATTGCTGCCAACTGTTGTTCTATAATTGCTGTGGTGTAACTAGCAGCAGCTGTGGTGTAACGAGCGGCAGCTGTGGTGTAACGAGCGGCAGCTGTGGTGTAACGAGCGGCAGCTGTGGTGTAACTAGCGGCAGCTGTGGTGTAACGAGCGGCATCTGTGGTGTAACGAGCAGCAGCTGGGGTGTAACGAGCAGCATCTGTGGTGTAACGAGCAGCAGCTGTGGTGTAACGAGCGGCAGCTGTGGTGTAACGAGCGGCAGCTGTGGTGTAACGAGCGGCAGCTGTGGTGTAACGAGCGGCAGCTGTGGTGTAACGAGCTGCAGCTGTGGTGTAACGAGCGGCAGCTGTGGTGTAACTAGCGGCAGCTGTGGTGTAACGAGCGGCAGCTGTGGTGTAACGAGCGGCAGCTGTGGTGTAACGAGCGGCAGCTGTGGTGTAACTAGCAGCAGCTGTGGTGTAACGAGCGGCAGCTGTGGAGTAACGAGCGGCAGCTGTGGTGTAACGAGCGGCAGCTGTGGTGTAACGAGCTGCAGCTGTGGTGTAACGAGCGGCAGCTGTGGTGTAACGAGCGGCAGCTGTGGTGTAACGAGCGGCAGCTGGGGTGTAACGAGCGGCAGCTGGGGTGTAACGAGCGGCAGCTGTTGTGTAACGAGCGGCAGCTGTGGTGTAACTAGCGGCAGCTGTGGTGTAACGAGCGGCAGCTGTGGTGTAACGAGCGGCAGCTGTGGTGTAACGAGCGGCAGCTGTGGTGTAACGAGCGGCAGCTGTGGTGTAACGAGCGGCAGCTGTGGTGTAACGAGCGGCAGCTGTGGTGTAACTAGCAGCAGCTGTGGTGTAACGAGCAGCATCTGTGGTGTAACGAGCAGCAGCTGTGGTGTAACGAGCAGCAGCTGTGGTGTAACTAGCAGCAGCTGTGGTGTAACGAGCAGCATCTGTGGTGTAACGAGCAGCATCTGTGGTGTAACGAGCAGCAGCTGTGGTGTAACGAGCAGCAGCTGGGGTGTAACGAGCTGCAACTGGGGTGTAACTTGCAGCAGTTGTGGTGTAACGAGCGGCAGCTGTGGTGTAACGAGCGGCAGCTGTGGTGTAACGAGCGGCAGCTGTGGTGTAACGAGCGGCAGCTGTGGTGTAACGAGCGGCAGCTGTGGTGTAACGAGCAGCAGCTGTGGTGTAACTAGTAGCAGCTGTGGTGTAACGAGCAGCAGCTGTGGTGTAACGAGCAGCAGCTGTGGTGTAACGAGCAGCAGCTGTGGTGTAACTAGCAGCAGCTGTGGTGTAACGAGCAGCAGCTGTGGTGTAACGAGCAGCAGCTGTGGTGTAACGAGCAGCAGCTGTGGTGTTTGATGTGTAGTCCTGTGATTGATGTTCATTTCCTACTCAGTTCAAAGTAACACAGCTCGTTGTAACAGCAGACAGGAAGCACACAGAGTGAGGAAAAGCCTTTAACACAGAGGATTTGTGTTCCACGGTGGTGCCAATAACAACGGGATCGCTACTGTAGTCGTGTTAGTGGTTTTATTTACGTACAAATAATGTATCTTTGCAAAAAAAACAACAAACTGAATCCTCCTCAGTTCCCAGATAAGGTAGAAGATATAAAGGTTTTATCAGTTGAAACGTCTCTAAAGGATAAACCTTATATTTATATTCTGCTCTGTCACTTCCTCACTTGGCTTTAAACCCCTATGTCATGTTGTAATAAATCACAACATAGAATCTATAGACAGTTGGCTTTAAACCCCTATGTCATGTTGTTGTAAATCACAACATAGAATCTATAGACAGTTGGCTTTAAACCCCTGTGTCATGTTGTTGTAAATCACAACATAGAATCTATAGACAGTTGGCTTTAAACCCCTATGTCATGTTGTTGTAAATCACAACATAGAATCTATAGACAGTTGGCTTTAAACCCCTATGTCATGTTGTTATAAATCACAACATAGAATCTATAGACAGTTGGCTTTAAACCTCTATGTCATGTTGTTGTAAATCACAACATAGAATCTATAGACAGTTGGCTTTAAACCCCTATGTCATGTTGTTGTAAATCACAACATAGAATCTATAGACAGTTGGCTTTAAACCCCTATGTCATGTTGTTATAAATCACAACATAGAATCTATAGACAGTTGGCTTTAAACCCCTATGTCATGTTGTTGTAAATCACAACATAGAATCTATAGACAGTTGGCTTTAAACCCCTATGTCATGTTGTTATAAATCACAACATAGAATCTATAGACAGTTGGCTTTGAACCCCTATGTCATGTTGTTGTAAATCACAACATAGAATCTATAGACAGTTGGCTTTAAACCCCTATGTCATGTTGTTGTAAATCACAACATAGAATCTATAGACAGTTGGCTTTAAACCCCTATGTCATGTTGTTATAAATCACAACATAGAATCTATAGACAGTTGGCTTTGAACCCCTATGTCATGTTGTTGTAAATCACAACATAGAATCTATAGACAGTTGGCTTTAAACCCCTATGTCATGTTGTTATAAATCACAACATAGAATCTATAGACAGTTGGCTTTAAACCCCTATGTCATGTTGTTATAAATCACAACATAGAATCTATAGACAGTTGGCTTTAAACCCCTATGTCATGTTGTTGTAAATCACAACATAGAATCTATAGACAGTTGGCTTTAAACCCCTATGTCATGTTGTTATAAATCACAACATAGAATCTATAGACAGTTGGCTTTAAACCCCTATGTCATGTTGTTGTAAATCACAACATAGAATCTATAGACAGTTGGCTTTAAACCCCTATGTCATGTTGTTATAAATCACAACATAGAATCTATAGACAGTTGGCTTTGAACCCCTATGTCATGTTGTTGTAAATCACAACATAGAATCTATAGACAGTTGGCTTTAAACCCCTATGTCATGTTGTTGTAAATCACAACATAGAATCTATAGACAGTTGGCTTTAAACCCCTATGTCATGTTGTTGTAAATCACAACATAGAATCTATAGACAGTTGGCTTTAAACCCCTATGTCATGTTGTTATAAATCACAACATAGAATCTATAGACAGTTGGCTTTAAACCCCTATGTCAGGTTGTTATAAATCACAACATAGAATCTTTAGACAGTTGGCTTTAAACCCCTATGTCATGTTGTTATAAATCACAACATAGAATCTATAGACAGTTGGCTTTAAACCCCTATGTCATGTTGTTATAAATCACAACATAGAATCTATAGACAGTTGGCTTTGAACCCCTATGCCATGTTGTTATAAATCACAACATAGAATCTATAGACAGTTGGCTTTCAAACCCTATGTCATGTTGTTATAAATCACAACATAGAATCTATAGACAGTTGGCTTTAAACCCCTGTGTCATGTTGTTGTAAATCACAACATAGAATCTATAGCCAGTTGGCTTTAAACCCCTATGTCATGTTGTTATAAATCACAACATAGAATCTATAGACAGTTGGCTTTAAACCCCTATGTCATGTTGTTATAAATCACAACATAGAATCTATAGACAGTTGGCTTTAAACCCCTATGTCATGTTGTTATAAATCACAACATAGAATCTATAGACAGTTGGCTTTAAACCCCTATGTCATGTTGTTGTAAATCACAACATAGAATCTTTAGACAGTTGGCTTTAAACCCCTATGTCATGTTGTTATAAATCACAACATAGAATCTATAGACAGTTGGCTTTCAAACCCTATGTCATGTTGTTATAAATCACAACATAGAATCTATAGACAGTTGGCTTTAAACCCCTGTGTCATGTTGTTGTAAATCACAACATAGAATCTATAGCCAGTTGGCTTTAAACCCCTATGTCATGTTGTTATAAATCACAACATAGAATCTATAGACAGTTGGCTTTAAACCCCTATGTCATGTTGTTATAAATCACAACATAGAATCTATAGACAGTTGGCTTTAAACCCCTATGTCATGTTGTTATAAATCACAACATAGAATCTATAGACAGTTGGCTTTAAACCCCTATGTCATGTTGTTGTAAATCACAACATAGAATCTTTAGACAGTTGGCTTTAAACCCCTATGTCATGTTGTTATAAATCACAACATAGAATCTATAGACAGTTGGCTTTAAACCCCTATGTCATGTTGTTATAAATCACAACATAGAATCTATAGACACAAGGCAGGGGGATAAAGATACAGGGCTGCTGAGGACATCAGATGCACCAGACACTGGACACACATTACATTACTCTAGACTACTGTTCTGTCAGTTCAGACACAACAGAACTCTAGCAGGGATAGAATGGAGACTAAAAGCTGCTTCGTTTTGTTTATAGGAGAAACCAGGTGATCTGGGACTTAACAAGTTGATAGAGCTGGAGATTCTGTGTTGCAGTTTTCTTTAACCCTTTGGATCAATTTCTCTTCAAATGAATATATCAGCTTTGATTTTCATGTTTGTAAAATACCATTATTGTAAAATACCAAGTACCATAGTGTGTGTGATCTGATGGACTGACCTTTCCCATTCAAACAAACTGCTGACCCTTGACCCCTTCAACTGCTGACCCTTGACCCCTTCCTTCCTTCCTCTTTTATTTTTTATAACTGTGAGAGGTGACATCATCCAAACTCATCCTGTACTAGACACAACACAGGCCAGGTGTAAAAAAAACAGACAAACAAGAGCTCGTCTGTAGCTAACGATGTCACGTCTCACCTGGAACACTGGAGGCTGGTGGGCGGAGATATCGGAGGACGGGCTCATTGTTAACGGCTGGAACGGACTAAAAGGACCCATTCCATTCCAGCCGTTATGATGAGCCTGTCCCAACTACATCTCCACCCACCAGCCTCCGCTGACCCGTAACCAAGGTAACCGACATGTCAATCTGTAGAAGACAAGTCATCGTTGTGAGATAAAGCTACAAAACAATAAACCAATGAGAATAACATTACTAGCGAACTGAAGAGACATAACTATAACAGTGATTACACCAGTCACTTCTGATTGGTCAGTTTGGCTTGATGTATCCATACAGTGCCATGTGGTGAATACATTTATAATAACATTTTAAATGGAGTAAATTGAAAACCTGTATTCAAAAACCCTGTTCCAAAATATTACAGATGAGAGTTGTGTTAAATCTAAGTGAATATTTGTTATCAAATGGATTCTACCATGTCAGAGAAAGAAGGAACTCTGTCCTATATATTACATGTCTATTTTTCATATAACACAATAAATACAACTTGGAATTATCAGCAGCTTACTCCTGGTGACGATTCTGTTTTCTGATCAGCTGTCTCATCTCTGTCCGCCATTTTATGTCCTTAAGCTCTTTGTTATCGTAATATTAACATATAGTGTATACCCAACCACTGTTATTGTCTTACATAACGTCTGTTATTATCAACATCCTGTAAAGACACAGGAAGAGGCCTTTTGAAGGGAAGTAGAGACATGACCTTGTTATTTCTAGCAGCTTGAAGAGGCTGGCGGGAGAAAAGAGACACGAGGGAGAGGGACAGAGGGAGAGGGACAGAGGGAAAGGGACAGAGGGAGAGGGACAGAGGGTATAAACGGTGCTCCTAGAAATAGAACTGGAGGAAGCACACAGCGTTTGATGACTCACCAGGTTAATGGTTTCTCTAGGCTGTGTGTGTGTGACTCTCTCTGTCTCATTCCCAACCTGTGCGGCTGCAGATAGGACGGGGAAAGGGGCTGCTGCAAACTGTCTCTTACGGTGATCAATACATGAGGATTCTAAAGCACATTTTAGACATTTTATTTTCAGGTGTTGTGTCATGTACTCTTTCGTAATAACTCATTACACACACCTTCCATCCATAACATCATGTAATAACTCATTACACAGACCTTCCATCCATAACATCATGTAATAACTCATTACACACACCTTCCATCCAAAACATCATGTAATAACTCATTACACAGACCTTCCATCCATAACATCATGTAATAACTCATTACACACACCTTCCATCCATAACATCATGTAATAACTCATTACACAGACCTTCCATCCATAACATCATGTAATAACTCATTACGCAGACCTTCCATCCATAACATCATGTAATAACTCATTACACACACCTTCCATCCATAACATCATGTAATAACTCATTACACAGACCTTCCATCCATAACATCATGTAATAACTCATTACGCACACCTTCCATCCATAACATCATGTAATAACTCATTACGCACACCTTCCATCCATAACATCATGTAATAACTCATTACGCACACCTTCCATCCATAACATCATGTAATAACTCATTACACAGACCTTCCATCCATAACATCATGTAATAACTCATTACACAGACCTTCCATCCATAACATCATGTAATAACTCATTACGCACACCTTCCATCCATAACATCATGTAATAACTCATTACGCAGACCTTCCATCCATAACATCATGTAATAACTCATTACACAGACCTTCCATCCATAACATCATGTAATAACTCATTACACAGACCTTCCATCCATAACATCATGTAATAACTCATTACACAGACCTTCCATCCATAACATCATGTAATAACTCATTACACAGACCTTCCATCCATAACATCATGTAATAACTCATTACACAGACCTTCCATCCATAACATCATGTAATAACTCATTACACAGACCTTCCATCCATAACATCATGTAATAACTCATTACACAGACCTTCCATCCATAACATCATGTAATAACTCATTACACAGACCTTCCATCCATAACATCATGTAATAACTCATTACGCACACCTTCCATCCATAACATCATGTAATAACTCATTACACAGACCTTCCATCCATAACATCATGTAATAACTCATTACACAGACCTTCCATCCATAACATCATGTAATAACTCATTACACAGACCTTCCATCCATAACATCATGTAATAACTCATTACACACACCTTCCATCCATAACATCATGTAATAACTCATTACACAGACCGTCCATCCATAACATCATGTAATAACTCATTACACAGACCTTCCATCCATAACATCATGTAATAACTCATTACACAGACCTTCCATCCATAACATCATGTAATAACTCATTACACAGACCTTCCATCCATAACATCATGTAATAACTCATTACACAGACCTTCCATCCATAACATCATGTAATAACTCATTACACAGACCTTCCATCCATAACATCATGTAATAACTCATTACACAGACCTTCCATCCATAACATCATGTAATAACTCATTACACAGACCTTCCATCCATAACATCATGTAATAACTCATTACGCAGACCTTCCATCCATAACATCATGTAATAACTCATTACACACACCTTCCATCCATAACATCATGTAATAACTCATTACACAGACCTTCCATCCATAACATCATGTAATAACTCATTACGCAGACCTTCCATCCATAACATCATGTAATAACTCATTACACAGACCTTCCATCCATAACATCATGTAATAACTCATTACACAGACCTTCCATCCATAACATCATGTAATAACTCATTACGCAGACCTTCCATCCATAACATCATGTAATAACTCATTACACAGACCTTCCATCCATAACATAATGTAATAACTCATTACACAGACCTTCCATCCATAACATCATGTAATAACTCATTACACAGACCTTCCATCCATAACATCATGTAATAACTCATTACACACACCTTCCATCCATAACATCATGTAATAACTCATTACACACACCTTCCATCCATAACATCATGTAATAACTCATTACACAGACCTTCCATCCATAACATCATGTAATAACTCATTACACAGACCTTCCATCCATAACATCATGTAATAACTCATTACACAGATCTTCCATCCATAACATCATGTAATAACTCATTACACAGACCTTCCATCCATAACATCATGTAATAACTCATTACACACACCTTCCATCCATAACATCATGTAATAACTCATTACACAGACCTTCCATCCATAACATCATGTAATAACTCATTACGCAGACCTTCCATCCATAACATCATGTAATAACTCATTACGCAGACCTTCCATCCATAACATCATGTAATAACTCATTACGCAGACCTTCCATCCATAACATCATGTAATAACTCATTACACAGACCTTCCATCCATAACATCATGTAATAACTCATTACACAGACCTTCCATCCATAACATCATGTAATAACTCATTACACAGACCTTCCATCCATAACATCATGTAATAACTCATTACACAGACCTTCCATCTTTAACATCATGTAATAACTCATTACACAGACCTTCCATCCATAACATCATGTAATAACTCATTACACAGACCTTCCATCCATAACATCATGTAATAACTCATTACACAGACCTTCCATCCATAACATCATGTAATAACTCATTACACAGAACTTCCATCCATAACATCAACATGTATTCACAAATTCATACCACAGAAACTCACCACAGCTACTCCTCAAAGCTGTGGCATACAGCTCATCCATAATGTAGGCCCTTCGTTCCTCCCTGACATCACAGAGAGGCATACAGCTCATCCATAATGTAGGTCTACATCCCTGACATCACAGAGAGGAAGCAGCAGCTTTCTCTGCAACAGTAATGATGTCTTCACATCACTGTGTCTCTGCTCACTTGTTCTGACTTCCTTCCGGTACTGAGCTGATGACTTCATTCATTCATTCACTTCCTCCCAGTGCTATTTCTTTACCAGCAGCAGTCCCCCATTCCTTACTACTCCCACACATCATTCACTGCAGAATCATTACAGGTAATTATTACAGCGCTAAATTATTACAGCGTTCAATTATTACAGCATTACATTATTACAGCATTAAATTATTAC
Source organism: Salmo trutta (assembly GCF_901001165.1). Classification (NCBI taxonomy): domain Eukaryota; kingdom Metazoa; phylum Chordata; class Actinopteri; order Salmoniformes; family Salmonidae; genus Salmo; species Salmo trutta. Next base: position 813,033 of record NW_021823466.1, read on the forward strand.
AGCATTACATTATTACCGCATTACATTATTACAGCATTACACTATTACAGCATTACATTATTACAGCATTACATTATTACAGCATTACACTATTACAGCATTACATTATTACAGCGTTAAATTATTACAGCATTACATTATTACTGTATACTGTTACAGCATTACATTATTACAGCATTACATTATTACAGCATTACACTATTACAGCATTACATTATTACAGCATTACATTATTACAGCATTACATTATTACAGCATTACATTATTACAGCATTACATTGTTACAGCATTACATTATTACAGCATTACATTATTACAGCATTACATTATTACAGCATTACATTAATACAGCATTACATTACTACAGCATTACATTATTACAGCATTACACTATTACAGCATTACATTATTACAGCATTACATTATTACAGCATTACACTATTACAGCATTACATTACAGCATTACATTATTACAGCATTACACTATTACAGCATTACATTACAGCATTACATTATTACAGCATTACACTATTACAGCATTACATTATTACAGCATTACATTATTACAGCATTACATTATTACAGTATACTGTTACAGCATTACATTATTACAGCATTACACTATTACAGCATTACATTATTACAGCATTACATTATTACAGCATTACACTATTACAGCATTACATTATTACAGCATTACACTATTACAGCATTACATTATTACAGCAAACTATTACAGTATTACAATATTACAGCATTACATTATTACAGCATTACATTACTACAGCATTACACTATTACAGCATTACATTATTACAGCATTACAATATTACAGCATTACATTATTACAGCATTACATTATTACAGCATTACACTATTACAGCATTACATTATTACAGCATTACATTATTACAGCATTACATTATTACAGCAAACTATTACAGCATTACATTATTACAGCATTACTATTACTGCATACTATCACTACATACTATTACACCATTACATTATTACAGCATTACATTATTACATGTTTACATCATTGCAGCATACTATTGTAGTTACAGCACCAGTCTCTAGTACAGTCAGTGCAGCATGTCACAGTAACAGTGGCTATACATCACGAGATACACAGGGAAGGTCTGACTGACGTCTTCTGTCCCTGGAGAATTAACAGGCTGTTTCTGGAGGAGAGTGGGAGGAAGCTCTGAGGAAGAGTGTAGAATTGTGGGGAGATGTGAGGATTCTCTGTGACTAGGCTTTTACAATAATGTTGTTTATCCAGACACGTCTGTCTCCGCTAGGAAAAAAACATGGTAAGTGATTGGATCAGCCTGCTACCACAAGAATTTGGATTTTATCCAGGACAACTAAACGTCTTGACAGGTATTGCTAATTGGCTAATTGATCATTAGAAAACCCTTTTGCAATTATGTTAGCACATCTGAAAACTGTTGTCCTGACTCCTCTTTCTATTCTGGTTAGAGCCAGTTTGCTCTGTTCTGTGAAGGGAGTAGTACACAGGCGTTTTACGAGATCTTCAGTTTCTTGGCAATTTCTCGCATGGAATAACCATTTCTCAGAACAAGAATAGACTGACGAGTTTCAGAGGAAAGGTCTTTGTTTCTGGCCATTTTGAGCCTGTAATCGAACCCACAAATGCTGATGCTCCAGATACTCAACTAGTCTAAAGAAGGCCAGTTTTATTGATTCTTTAATCAGGGACAACAGTTTTCAGCTGTGCTAACATATATATACTGAATTAAAATATATACAGTACCAGCCAAAAATGTGGACACATCTACTCATTCCAGGGTTTTTCTTTATTTTTACTATTTTCTACATTGTAGAATAATAGTGGAGACATTAAAACTATGAAATAACACATATGGAATCATTTAGCAACCAAAAAAAGTGTTAAACAAATCAAAATATATTTGAGATTCTTCAAAGTAGCCACCCTTTGCCTTGATGACAGCTTTACACACGCTTGGCATTCTCTCAACCAGCTTCATGAGGAAATCACCTGGAATGCATTTCAATTAACAGGTGTGCCTTGTTAAAAGTTAATTTGTGGAATTTCTTTCCTTCTTAATGCGTTTGAGCCAATCAGTTGTGTTGTGACAAGGTAGTGATGGTATACAGAAGATAGCCCTATTTGGTAAAAGACCAAGTCCATATTATGGCAAGAACAGCTCAAATAAGCAAAGAGAAACGACAGTCCATCATTACTTTAAGACATGAAGGTCAGTCAATGCGGAAAATTCAAGAACTTTGAAAAATGTTTCAAGTGCAGTTGCAAAAACCATCAAGCGCTATGATGAAACTGGCTCTCATGAGAACTGCCACAGGAAAGGAAGACCCAGAGTTCCCTCTGCTGCAGAGGATAAGTTCATTAGAGTTACTAGACTCAGAAATTGCAACCCAAATAAATGCTTCAGTAAAACGGTTCAAAGGTGAACTTGTGTTATTTGTCAATTATAAATCATTTCAATACATACACATATTGTTTTTCTTAGTTTCAGTTTATTAAACTTCTGTTACAAGACAGTTTCAGAGAACAGATGATCTTTTACAGGGTGAAGCACCACGATGTGGAACAAACAGCATTGCAGGAACAGAACAATGTACAGTATTGTCTTGTTTTATTCTTATTGCTTGATGAGGTACTGTACTGTTGTAGTTTATTCATTATACTAGCTACTATATAAAACACTGGCAAATCATACAACATGTAATAGTATAATATAACATACATAATAACATGTAATAGTATACCCGTTTTCAGACAGATAAATAAACAAAGAACAAGTACATACACACTAAGGCAGTAATCTGTCTCTCTCTCCTCTCCCTCTCTGTCTCTCTCTCTGTCTCTCTTTCTCTCTCCCCCTCTCTCCTCTTCTCTCTCTCTCCTCTTCTCTCTCTCCTCTCCTCTCTCTCTCTCCTCTCTCTCTCCTCTCCCTCTCTCCTCTCCCTCTCTCTCCTCTCCCTCTCTCTGTCTGTCTCTCTGTCCTCTCTCTCTCTCTCTCTCTCTTTTCCCTCTCTCTCTGTCTCTCTTTCTCCTCCCTCCTCTTCTCTCTCCCCCTCTCTCTCCTCTTCTCTCTCTCTCCTCTTCTCTCTCTCCTCTCCCCCATCTCTCTCTATATCTCTCTCCTTCATATCATTAGAGTACAGAACATGTCACATTAAAAGCCTAACAGAAACATCTCTCAAGAGTACAGTACTTCCTTTTAACAGTGTTTCAACAGATAATAACCACTTGAACACTTGGAAACTATTTGAACTTAGTCATGTATCATGACTCCCTACTTAATGACCATGTAAGAATAATGAGTTACCACAGATGAACATGGTTATTTGATGAGAAAAGGCACTGTGTAATTGTTATAACAGCTGTTGGATCATCTTCCTGCTGGTGATGCCGACATACATTTATACTATACTTCAAATAGAAACTCCCCTATAGCTGCGTACCCCTATGCAACTAAACAACCATTCATATATAATCCCACATATAATCCCATATGATATCAGGGTTATTCCCCAAAGAATGTAAGAGAGGCGCTTTGCTCAGCAGCACCACCTTGTTAAATAAAATCCTGTTGAGAACCCTGGTATCTAATATTGTTTTGTTGTCGTGGATTATAATGATATTTTTCTTTGTTCCCTACATGCTAGTCTTGTCACCCTTCTCCCTAAGGCTTTTCTTAAACAACACTTCAGCTCTTCTTTGCTTCTTGACTTTTGTCATTAGAACCGTTTACCTGGTCTCTGTTCTCTTTCCCTGTTTGTTCCTCTTCACTGGAATCGGATTCCGATTCTCCCTCCCCATTTCTCTCCTCTTCGTCCCCCCCTCTCTTTTCTCCTTTGCAGACTTGTCTGTTTTGGCATCTTCTTTTGAAGTAGCTGCATCATCCTTCTCCTCCTTTTTACCTCCATCCTTCTCTCCCTTCACCGCTCTATCTTCTCCTGTCTCTGAAGCATCACCCTCCATCTTCTCTTTCACTTCCTCCCTCCTCTGTCTCAGGATCTGTCTCAGTTCCAGGTTCCCTGTCTACTTCCTCCCTCCTCTGTCTCAGGATCTGTCTCAGTTCCAGGTTCCCTGTCTACTTCCTCCCTCCTCTGTCTCAGGATCTGTCTCAGTTCCAGGTTCCCTGTCTACTTCCTCCCTCCTCTGTCTCAGGATCTGTCTCAGTTCCAGGTTCCCTGTCTACTTCCTCCCTCCTCTGTCTCAGGATCTGTCTCAGTTCCAGGTTCCCTGTCTACTTCCTCCCTCCTCTGTCTCAGAATCTGTCTCAGTTCCAGGTTCCCTGTCTACTTCCTCCCTCCTCTGTCTCAGAATCTGTCTCAGTTCCAGGTTCCCTGTCTACTTCCTCCCTCCTCTGTCTCAGGATCTGTCTCAGTTCCAGTTTCCCTGTCTACTTCCTCCCTCCTCTGTCTCAGAATCTGTCTCAGTTCCAGGTTCCCTGTCTACTTCCTCCCTCCTCTGTCTCAGGATCTGTCTCAGTTCCAGGTTCCCTGTCTACTTCCTCCCTCCTCTGTCTCAGGATCTGTCTCAGTTCCAGGTTCCCTGTCTACTTCCTCCCTCCTCTGTCTCAGAATCTGTCTCAGTTCCAGGTTCCCTGTCTACTTCCTCCCTCCTCTGTCTCAGAATCTGTCTCAGTTCCAGGTTCCCTGTCTACTTCCTCCCTCCTCTGTCTCAGAATCTGTCTCAGTTCCAGATTCCCTGTCTACTTCCTCCCTCCTCTGTCTCAGGATCTGTCTCAGTTCCAGGTTCCCTGTCTACTTCCTCCCTCCTCTGTCTCAGAATCTGTCTCAGTTCCAGGTTCCCTGTCTACTTCCTCCTCCTCCTCTGTCTCAGAATCTGTCTCAGTTCCAGGTTCCCTGTCTACTTCCTCCCTCCTCTGTCTCAGGATCTGTCTCAGTTCCAGTTTCCCTGTCTACTTCCTCCCTCCTCTGTCTCAGAATCTGTCTCAGTTCCAGGTTCCCTGTCTACTTCCTCCCTCCTCTGTCTCAGAATCTGTCTCAGTTCCAGTCTGTCTCACGGATCTGTCTCAGTTCCAGGTTCCCTGTCTACTTCCTCCTCCTCTGTCTCAGGATCTGTCTCAGTTCCAGGTCCCTGTCTACTTCCTCCCTCCTCTGTCTCAGAATCTGTCTCAGTTCCAGGTTCCCTGTCTACTTCCTCCCTCCTCTGTCTCAGAATCTGTCTCAGTTCCAGGTTCCCTGTCTACTTCCTCCCTCCTCTGTCTCAGAATCTGTCTCAGTTCCAGGTTCCCTGTCTACTTCCTCCCTCCTCTGTCTCAGAATCTGTCTCAGTTCCAGGTTCCCTGTCTACTTCCTCCCTCCTCTGTCTCAGGATCTGTCTCAGTTCCAGGTTCCCTGTCTACTTCCTCCCTCCTCTGTCTCAGAATCTGTCTCAGTTCCAGGTTCCCTGTCTACTTCCTCCCTCCTCTGTCTCAGGATCTGTCTCAGTTCCAGGTTCCCTGTCTACTTCCTCCCTACTCTGTCTCAGGATCTGTCTCAGTTCCAGGTTCCCTGTCTACTTCCTCCCTCCTCTGTCTCAGAATCTGTCTCAGTTCCAGGTTCCCTGTCTACTTCCTCCCTCCTCTGTCTCAGAATCTGTCTCAGTTCCAGGTTCCCTGTCTACTTCCTCCCTCCTCTGTCTCAGGATCTGTCTCAGTTCCAGGTTCCCTGTCTACTTCCTCCCTCCTCTGTCTCAGGATCTGTCTCAGTTCCAGGTTCCCTGTCTACTTCCTCCCTCCTCTGTCTCAGAATCTGTCTCAGTTCCAGGTTCCCTGTCTACTTCCTCCATCCTCTGTCTCAGGATCTGTCTCAGTTCCAGGTTCCCTGTCTACTTCCTCCCTCCTCTGTCTCAGGATCTGTCTCAGTTCCAGGTTCCCTGTCTACTTCCTCCCTCCTCTGTCTCAGAATCTGTCTCAGTTCCAGGTTCCCTGTCTACTTCCTCCCTCCTCTGTCTCAGAATCTGTCTCAGTTCCAGGTTCCCTGTCTACTTCCTCCCTCCTCTGTCTCAGGATCTGTCTCAGTTCCAGGTTCCCTGTCTACTTCCTCCCTCCTCTGTCTCAGAATCTGTCTCAGTTCCAGGTTCCCTGTCTACTTCCTCCCTCCTCTGTCTCAGGATCTGTCTCAGTTCCAGGTTCCCTGTCTACTTCCTCCCTCCTCTGTCTCAGGATCTGTCTCAGTTCCAGGTTCCCTGTCTACTTCCTCCCTCCTCTGTCTCAGAATCTGTCTCAGTTCCAGGTTCCCTGTCTACTTCCTCCCTCCTCTGTCTCAGAATCTGTCTCAGTTCCAGGTTCCCTGTCTACTTCCTCCCTCCTCTGTCTCAGAATCTGTCTCAGTTCCAGGTTCCCTGTCTACTTCCTCCCTCCTCTGTCTCAGGATCTGTCTCAGTTCCAGGTTCCCTGTCTACTTCCTCCCTCCTCTGTCTCAGAATCTGTCTCAGTTCCAGGTTCCCTGTCTACTTCCTCCCTCCTCTGTCTCAGAATCTGTCTCAGTTCCAGGTTCCCTGTCTACTTCCTCCCTCCTCTGTCTCAGGATCTGTCTCAGTTCCAGGTTCCCTGTCTACTTTCTCCCTCCTCTGTCTCAGAATCTGTCTCAGTTCCAGGTTCCCTGTCTACTTCCTCCCTCCTCTGTCTCAGAATCTGTCTCAGTTCCAGGTTCCCTGTCTACTTCCTCCCTCCTCTGTCTCAGGATCTGTCTCAGTTCCAGGTTCCCTGTCTACTTCCTCCCTCCTCTGTCTCAGAATCTGTCTCAGTTCCAGGTTCCCTGTCTACTTCCTCCCTCCTCTGTCTCAGAATCTGTCTCAGTTCCAGGTTCCCTGTCTACTTCCTCCCTCCTCTGTCTCAGGATCTGTCTCAGTTCCAGGTTCCCTGTCTACTTCCTCCCTCCTCTGTCTCAGAATCTGTCTCAGTTCCAGGTTCCCTGTCTACTTCCTCCCTCCTCTGTCTCAGGATCTGTCTCAGTTCCAGGTTCCCTGTCTACTTCCTCCCTCCTCTGTCTCAGGATCTGTCTCAGTTCCAGGTTCCCTGTCTACTTCCTCCCTCCTCTGTCTCAGAATCTGTCTCAGTTCCAGGTTCCCTGTCTACTTCCTCCCTCCTCTGTCTCAGAATCTGTCTCAGTTCCAGGTTCCCTGTCTACTTCCTCCCTCCTCTGTCTCAGAATCTGTCTCAGTTCCAGATTCCCTGTCTACTTCCTCCCTCCTCTGTCTCAGGATCTGTCTCAGTTCCAGGTTCCCTGTCTACTTCCTCCCTCCTCTGTCTCAGAATCTGTCTCAGTTCCAGGTTCCCTGTCTACTTCCTCCCTCCTCTGTCTCAGAATCTGTCTCAGTTCCAGGTTCCCTGTCTACTTCCTCCCTCCTCTGTCTCAGGATCTGTCTCAGTTCCAGTTTCCCTGTCTACTTCCTCCCTCCTCTGTCTCAGAATCTGTCTCAGTTCCAGGTTCCCTGTCTACTTCCTCCCTCCTCTGTCTCAGGATCTGTCTCAGTTCCAGGTTCCCTGTCTACTTCCTCCCTCCTCTGTCTCAGGATCTGTCTCAGTTCCAGGTTCCCTGTCTACTTCCTCCCTCCTCTGTCTCAGGATCTGTCTCAGTTCCAGGTTCCCTGTCTACTTCCTCCCTCCTCTGTCTCAGAATCTGTCTCAGTTCCAGGTTCCCTGTCTACTTCCTCCCTCCTCTGTCTCAGAATCTGTCTCAGTTCCAGGTTCCCTGTCTACTTCCTCCCTCCTATGTCTCAGGATCTGTCTCAGTTCCAGGTTCCCTGTCTACTTCCTCCCTCCTCTGTCTCAGGATCTGTCTCAGTTCCAGGTTCCCTGTCTACTTCCTCCCTCCTCTGTCTCAGAATCTGTCTCAGTTCCAGGTTCCCTGTCTACTTCCTCCCTCCTCTGTCTCAGGATCTGTCTCAGTTCCAGGTTCCCTGTCTACTTCCTCCCTCCTCTGTCTCAGGATCTGTCTCAGTTCCAGGTTCCCTGTCTACTTCCTCCCTCCTCTGTCTCAGAATCTGTCTCAGTTCCAGGTTCCCTGTCTACTTCCTCCCTCCTCTGTCTCAGAATCTGTCTCAGTTCCAGGTTCCCTGTCTACTTCCTCCCTCCTCTGTCTCAGGATCTGTCTCAGTTCCAGGTTCCCTGTCTACTTCCTCCCTCCTCTGTCTCAGAATCTGTCTCAGTTCCAGGTTCCCTGTCTACTTCCTCCCTCCTCTGTCTCAGGATCTGTCTCAGTTCCAGGTTCCCTGTCTACTTCCTCCCTCCTCTGTCTCAGGATCTGTCTCAGTTCCAGGTTCCCTGTCTACTTCCTCCCTCCTCTGTCTCAGAATCTGTCTCAGTTCCAGGTTCCCTGTCTACTTCCTCCCTCCTCTGTCTCAGAATCTGTCTCAGTTCCAGGTTCCCTGTCTACTTCCTCCCTCCTCTGTCTCAGAATCTGTCTCAGTTCCAGGTTCCCTGTCTACTTCCTCCCTCCTCTGTCTCAGGATCTGTCTCAGTTCCAGGTTCCCTGTCTACTTCCTCCCTCCTCTGTCTCAGAATCTGTCTCAGTTCCAGGTTCCCTGTCTACTTCCTCCCTCCTCTGTCTCAGAATCTGTCTCAGTTCCAGGTTCCCTGTCTACTTCCTCCCTCCTCTGTCTCAGGATCTGTCTCAGTTCCAGTTTCCCTGTCTACTTCCTCCCTCCTCTGTCTCAGAATCTGTCTCAGTTCCAGGTTCCCTGTCTACTTCCTCCCTCCTCTGTCTCAGGATCTGTCTCAGTTCCAGGTTCCGTCTACTTCCTCCCTCCTCTGTCTCAGGATCTGTCTCAGTTCCAGGTTCCCTGTCTACTTCCTCCCTCCTCTGTCTCAGAATCTGTCTCAGTTCCAGGTTCCCTGTCTACTTCCTCCCTCCTCTGTCTCAGAATCTGTCTCAGTTCCAGGTTCCCTGTCTACTTCCTCCCTCCTCTGTCTCAGAATCTGTCTCAGTTCCAGGTTCCCTGTCTACTTCCTCCCTCCTCTGTCTCAGAATCTGTCTCAGTTCCAGGTTCCCTGTCTACTTCCTCCCTCCTCTGTCTCAGAATCTGTCTCAGTTCCAGGTTCCCTGTCTACTTCCTCCCTCCTCTGTCTCAGGATCTGTCTCAGTTCCAGGTTCCCTGTCTACTTCCTCCCTCCTCTGTCTCAGAATCTGTCTCAGTTCCAGGTTCCCTGTCTACTTCCTCCCTCCTCTGTCTCAGAATCTGTCTCAGTTCCAGGTTCCCTGTCTACTTCCTACCTCCTCTGTCTCAGGATCTGTCTCAGTTCCAGGTTCCCTGTCTACTTCCTCCCTCCTCTGTCTCAGGATCTGTCTCAGTTCCAGGTTCCCTGTCTACTTCCTCCCTCCTCTGTCTCAGAATCTGTCTCAGTTCCAGGTTCCCTGTCTACTTCCTCCCTCCTCTGTCTCAGAATCTGTCTCAGTTCCAGGTTCCCTGTCTACTTCCTCCCTCCTCTGTCTCAGAATCTGTCTCAGTTCCAGGTTCCCTGTCTACTTCCTCCCTCCTCTGTCTCAGGATCTGTCTCAGTTCCAGGTTCCCTGTCTACTTCCTCCCTCCTCTGTCTCAGGATCTGTCTCAGTTCCAGGTTCCTTGTCTACTTCCTCCCTCCTCTGTCTCAGAATCTGTCTCAGTTCCAGGTTCCTTGTCTACTTCCTCCCTCCTCTGTCTCAGAATCTGTCTCAGTTCCAGGTTCCCTGTCTACTTCCTCCTCATCTTTCTTTTCCACATGGTATGATTCATCTCATCCTCCTCTATCCACTTTCTCTTTCTCCTCTTTTCCATCTGTTGAAGATGGACCGTCATCCCCTGCTTCTCCAACCTCCTCAGCTTTATCCGGTGCCTCCTCCTCCTTCTCTCTCTCTCCTTCCCCTCTCCATCCTTCATTTCTCCAGGACCAGGTTCTCCAGACTTCCCTGTAGCTTGGTCTCCAGGCTCTTCTCCCCAACCACATTGTCAGAGTCCTCCTCTGTGGTCTTAGTAATCTCTTCCTTGTTATCATCTTGTTCCTCTGTGGTCTTAGTAATCTCTTCCTTGTTATCATCTTGTTCCTCTGTGGTCTTAGTAATCTCTTCCTTGTTATCACCTTGTTCCTCTGTGGTCTTAGTAATCTCTTCCTTGTTATCATCTTGTTCCTCTGTGGTCTTAGTAATCTCTTCCTTGTTATCATCTTGTTCCTCTGTGGTCTTAGTAATCTCTTCCTTGTTATCATCTTGTTCCTCTGTGGTTTTAGTAATCTCTTCCTTGTTATCACCTTGTTCCTCTGTGGTCTTAGTAATCTCTTCCTTGTTATCACCTTGTTCCTCTGTGGTCTTAGTAATCTCTTCCTTGTTATCATCTTGTTCCTCTGTGGTCTTAGTAATCTCTTCCTTGTTATCACCTTGTTCCTCTGTGGTCTTAGTAATCTCTTCCTTGTTATCACCTTGTTCCTCTGTGGTCTTAGTAATCTCTTCCTTGTTATCACCTTGTTCATCTGTGGTCTTAGTAATCTCTTCCTTGTTATCACCTTGTTCCTCTGTGGAGTTCTCAGCTACTGCGGTCTCCTTTTCACCTTTTTCTCCCTCTGGACTCTCCTCTGTGGCAGTAGATTTACTGTCCTCTGTTGGCTTCTGAAATTAATTGTACATTAGCAAATGAATATGATTCTATCATCATGAGCCGATCATAAGTCTTTCAGAAACAATATGTTGAACATTCAAACAGTTGCAATAGTATTTGAGCTATCGATAATATAGAAAATAACGTACACTTTTTTTTAAAAGCATGAAACTTGGTACACATGTACAGTAGTAAGCAATATATGCAAGTATGAGGTTTGTCTAACCTCTTCAGTGGACAGGTCACTCTGTGGAGAGCTGTGTTTAACCTCTTCAGTGGACAGGTCACTCTGTGGAGAGCTGTGTTTAACCTCTTCAGTGGACAGGTCACTCTGTGGAGAGGTGTGTTTAATCTCTTCAGTGGACAGGTCACTCTGTGGAGAGCTGTGTTTAACCTCTTCAGTGGACAGGTCACTCTGTGGAGAGGTGTGTTTAACCTCTTCAGTGGACAGGTCACTCTGTGGAGAGCTGTGTTTAACCTCTTCAGTGGACAGGTCACTCTGTGGAGAGCTGTGTTTAACCTCTTCAGTGGACAGGTCACTCTGTGGAGACTGGTCTGCATTCTCTAAAGGGCCTTCATCAGTCTGCACCGCCCCGTCTGCATCAGAGGAAGGAGGTGTTACTATTAACCAGCCGTAGCACAACACTGACACCTCATGGTATTAACACAGACACAGACAGTACACAGACAGTAACATTATTCATGGTAAAACAGCCCTTCATACACCTCAGCTCATAGGAGTAGATCTCAAACAGAGTGTCAGGGCTGCCATTTGGAAATAAGACCCTGGAATGTGGCTTTAAAAACATAGTATTTAGATATTATCTCATTATTAACATATATTTAGATATTATCTCATTATTAACATAGTATTTAGATATTATCTCATTATTAACATATATTTAGATATTATCTCATTATTAACATATATTTAGATATTATCTCATTATTAACATATATTTAGATATTATCTCATTATTAACATATATTTAGATATTATCTCATTATTAACATAGTATTTAGATATTATCTCATTATTAACATATATTTAGATATTATCTCATTATTAACATATATTTAGATATTATCTCATTATTAACATATATTTAGATATTATCTCATTATTAACATATATTTAGATATTATCTCATTATTAACATATATTTATCTCAGTAAAAAATAACATTTGCACACAGTTTTACAATTGCATTGACACTAATTCTGTGTTTTTGAGTAATTTGTTTAAGATTCGTACATAGAATAAGTGTCCGGCCCTGACCGTAGAGAGCCTTTATATTTCACTATTTGGTTAGGTCGGGGTCTGATTTAGGTGGGCATTCTAGATTATATATTTCTATGTTGGCCTGATATGGTTCCCAATCAGAGGCAGCTGTCTTTCGTTGTCTCTGATTGGGGATCATATTTAGGCAGCCTTTTCCCACTGGGTTTTTGTTGGATCTTGTTTTTGTATTGCTACAAAAAGCCTGAACTTTACGTTCTTTACGTGTGAAGCCTGAACTTTACGTTCGTTTTGTATTTTTCTTTGTTTTGTTCTGTGTTCATCTATTAAAAGTAAGATGTACGCTCACCACGCTGCACCTTGGTCTCCTTCTTACGACGAACGTGACAATAAGATTAAAGGCCCTGATAAACAAGACAATTACATGCTTGTTTTTAAGTACTTGATGAGCAAGGATTTTAATTATAACAGAGAAATAAAAAGAAATACCATCATAAAATTAAGTGTTACATATTTTTTGGTGTGTTTAATAATAATAATAATATAAAACCAGTTTGACAAAAATGTTGCTTTGCAGATTAGACTAGATTACCAAAGGCATTTAATGCATTTCAAATGCAAAACTGATTGAAGTTTAGCAGCAAAGATGAAACAGCCACAGCAATAATGGGTCTTCTTTGAATATTTTATGGAAATGTTTTGCATTCATTAACACTAGCTATTCCTTCCCACCAACCACACAGACACACTGTAAGCAGAAGAGTTAACGCGACTACAAACTCTGAACATTTTAATGTGATTTAGTATGGGGAATGGGGGGGTGTCTCATAAAAATGCTAAATCAAATTAAATACAACATTTAAAAAAAATATATCTCCCCTTCATTAAATCCATTAGATTTGGCTGGGCATTGAAGATGACTGGATGACTAGCTACTTTGGTGTCTGCTTCCCTCAGACAGATATAGAATGCGTTCCAAACGGCACCCTATTCCCTACATAGTGCACTACTTTTGACCAGGGCCCATTGGACTCTAATCAAAAGTAGTGAACTGTGTAGGGAATAGGGTGCGAATTGGGAAACAGAAATACGGTTGAACTACAGAGCTGCTCAGTATAGTCAGATATCAGACCCTGGCTAATTTACATAGCTAGGCTGGGCTGGTAAAGTCATTATCTGTTTAAAGCAGGGAATACCGGACAGGAGCAATATTCTGCTATCTGCTACTCATGTAAATTGATGTCACTGTATTTCACTATGATATGAGCTACAGGGTTAATTTGGTTTTCATAGGAAAACCTACGATAGTACTTTCTGTCAATCCTCAGTATATTTTGACAGTTAATAGCAAAAAAAATGGTTCACTAGGGTGAGGATGCATATGTCTTTTTGCGATGTGTGCTTATAAAATTGTCAAAAATAAATCTCTCTGCCAAACAAGACGGCTGAGTCAACAACACCTGAAAGAGCAGTTTAATTGAGATAAACAGGAAGTGTATTCCATTTCTTTACTAGGCTTTGGTATTACTTTAGCTTCCTTGTCTAATGCCTTTAACAACACCTGAAGGAACCACCGAGACAACCACTGCTCTTAACACCACCAGGTAGCAAACAAGACGGATAAAAACACCTGAAGACATCACCGAGACAATCACTGCTCTTAACACCACCAGGTAGCAAACAAGACGGATGAAAACACCTGAAGACACCACCGAGACAACCACTGCTCTTAACACCCCCAGGTAACAAACAAGACGGATGAAAACACCTGAAGACACCACCGAGACAACCACTGCTCTTAACACCACCAGGTAGCAAACAAGACGGATAAAAACACCTGAAGACATCACCGAGACAATCACTGCTCTTAACACCACCAGGTAGCAAACAAGATGGATGAAAACACCTGAAGACACCACCGAGACAACCACTGCTCTTAACACCCCCAGGTAACAAACAAGACGGATGAAAACACCTGAAGACACCACCGAGACAACCACTGCTCTTAACACCACCAGGTAGCAAACAAGACAGATGAAAACACCTGAAGATAGATCATTAAGGTATATTAGTCTATGTAGTCCAGTCAGGTGCTTTAGTATGATTTGTCCAATCCCTTTAAATCAAGAAGAAGAACATACACTGCTCTTAACACCAGGTATCAACATAGTCACAACATGGTAACAACACGCTAACTAAAACACACCAACAACACGTTGCCATGGGTATTTCTGGATTAGATTAGAGTTACAGCCTCCTGTGGCTCAGTGAAGTCCAACTGAACGTCCATCTGCATTATACAGTCAACAACACAACACTATAGACGGTGTAGGCTGAATCAGCCATGGGTTAAAATACTATCGGAAATCTTTCAAATACTTCCAAGCGTTTCCTCTATCATGCCTGTAGGGCCAAGTAGGTTGGGTTTGACGTTTTGGGATTTTTTTCTATTGGTCCATTGCGCCAAGAAAGCTCAATCAAGACCAGTTAAAGTATTTTAAATAACTTAAAATACTATTTAAACCCAGGTTTGGTGTAAATTCTACTATCTGCCTCTCTCCCTCTCTCTGCTCTGGGAGGATGACACAGTAGACTGGGTAATGACACCACAGGGAATTATTCTACTATCTGCCTAGACTGGTTAATGACACCACATGGAATTATTCTACTATCTGCCTAGACTGGGTAATGACACCACAGGGAATTATTCTACTATCTGCCTAGACTGGTTAATGACACCACAGGGAATTATTCTACTATCTGCCTAGACTGGTTAATGACACCACAGGGAATTATTCTACTATCTGCCTAGACTGGGTAATGACACCACAGGGAATTATTCTACTATCTGCCTAGACTGGTTAATGACACCACAGGGAATTATTCTACTATCTGCCTAGACTGGGTAATGACACCACAGGGAATTATTCTACTATCTGCCTAGACTGGGTAATGACACCACAGGGAATTATTCTACTATCTGCCTAGACTGGGTAATGACACCACAGGGAATTATTCTACTATCTGCTTGGATGTGTCTTGTCTTTCAGTGCAGCGGAGTGGAGTGAATTTGAAATATAACTGAAAGAAATATGGTTATGCAAATGTCTCTGAAAAAATGTGCCAATGTCTCGTTCAACTAAAACCCCTTCACTTCCTGACCTCTGACTGTATAGAATCATTACTGCTAAAACCTCTTCACTTCCTGACCTCTGACTGTATAGAATCATTACTGCTAAAACCTCTTCACTCCCTCACCTCTGACTGTATAGAATCATTACTGCTAAAACCTCTTCACTTCCTGACCTCTGACTGTATAGAATCATTACTGCTAAAACCTCTTCACTCCCTCACCTCTGACTGTATAGAATCATTACTGCTAAAACCTCTTCACTTCCTGACCTCTGACTGTATAGAATCATTACTGCTAAAACCTCTTCACTTCCTGACCTCTGACTGTATAGAATCATTACTGCTAAAACCTCTTCACTCCCTCACCTCTGACTGTATAGAATCATTACTGTTAAAACCTCTTCACTTCCTGACCTCTGACTGTATAGAATCATTACTGCTACAGTACTGACTTGATGCATAAGGAGGAAATATGAATACTAGATACTACTCTGTATTATGGCAACATGAATACTAGATACTACTCTGTATTATGGCAACATGAATACTAGATACTACTCTATATTATGTAATTTCAACTCTCAGGGGCCACTCTCTCTGTGATCCTGAAAACATCTGACCTGCTTGGATTGGCTTGAATTGCCTTGGATTGGCCTGGATTGGCTTGGATTGGTTTGGATTTGCATGGATTGGCTTGGATTGGCTTGCACAGCCACATGCAAAAAGCAAAAGTGGGACGGGCTCCGATTCAAAATGACACCAGCCTCCAGTGTGTAGATGGGATGCCGTCTGTGTGTCACCTAAAAACATTGGTTACCAGATCAGCGTGACAGACTAACCTCTATTCTCTGAATCCCCTAATCGACCTTCAAAGGGTCATCAGAAACCTTTGCATTCGGGATGGAGAGATGAAGGGGATCACATTAAGTCCTGTTTCCTGTCTGACATTTTGTCTAACGTCTAAGACACTCCTCACTGTAACATGTAACAGCAACACAAATGGCACCGTATTCACTATATAGTGCACTACTTCTGAGCTGGGCCCATAGGGCTCTGGTTGAAAGAATTGCACTAGGTACGGAATAGGGTGCCATTTGGGACACAGTCCACCTTTCAACTGCTCCAGTTTCTCCTGTTGTACTGGGGGACTCAGTCTAGCTAACTCAAAGACTGCTAGCTACTGTTCTCCTGTTGTACTGGGGGACTCAGCCTAGCTAACTCAAAGACTGCTAGCTACTGTTCTCCTGTTGCACTGGGGGACTCAGCCTAGCTAACTCAAAGACTGCTAGCTACTATTCTCCTGTTGTACTGGGGGACTCAGCCTAGCTAACTCAAAGACTGCTAGCTACTGTTCTCCTGTTGTACTGGGAGACTCAGCCTAGCTAACTCAAAGACTGCTAGCTACTATTCTCCTGTTGTAATGGGGGACTCAGCAGAGCTAACTCAAAGACTGCTAGCTACTATTCTCCTGTTGTACTGGGGACTCAGCAGAGCTAACTCAAAGACTGCTAGCTACTGTTCTCCTGTTGTACTGGGGGACTCAGCAGAGCTAACTCAAAGACTGCTAGCTACTATTCTCCTGTTGTACTGGGGGACTCAGCAGAGCTAACTCAAAGACTGCTAGCTACTATTCTCCTGTTGTACTGGGGGACTCAGCAGAGCTAACTCAAAGACTGCTAGCTACTGTTCTCCTGTTGTACTGGGGGACTCAGCCTAGCTAACTCAAAGACTGCTAGCTACTATTCTCCTGTTGTACTGGGGACTCAGCAGAGCTAACTCAAAGACTGCTAGCTACTGTTCTCCTGTTGTACTGGGAGACTCAGCCTAGCTACTGTTCTCCTGTTGTACTGGGGGACTCAGCCTAGCTAACTCAAAGACTGCTAGCTACTATTCTCCTGTTGTACTGGGGGACTCAGCCTAGCTAAGTCAAAGACTGCTAGCTACTGTTCTCCTGTTGTACTGGGGGACTCAGCAGAGCTAACTCAAAGAATGCTAGCTACTATTCTCCTGTTGTACTGGGGGACTCAGCCTAGCTAACTCAAAGACTGCTAGCTACTGTTCTCCTGTTGTACTGGGGGACTCAGCCTAGCTAACTCAAAGACTGCTAGCTACTATTCTCCTGTTGTACTGGGGGACTCAGCAGAGCTAACTCAAAGACTGCTAGCTACTGTTCTCCTTTTGTACTGGGGGACTCAGCAGAGCTAACTCAAAGACTGCTAGCTACTATTCTCCTTTTGTACTGGGGGACTCAGCAGAGCTAACTCAAAGACTGCTAGCTACTGTTCTCCTGTTGTACTGGGAGACTCAGCCTAGCTACTGTTCTCCTGTTGTACTGGGGGACTCAGCCTAGCTAACTCAAAGACTGCTAGCTACTGTTCTCCTGTTGTACTGGGGGACTCAGCCTAGCTAACTCAAAGACTGCTAGCTACTATTCTCCTGTTGTACTGGGGGACTCAGCAGAGCTAACTCAAAGACTGCTAGCTACTATTCTCCTTTTGTACTGGGGGACTCAGCAGAGCTAACTCAAAGACTGCTAGCTACTGTTCTCCTGTTGTACTGGGAGACTCAGCCTAGCTACTGTTCTCCTGTTGTACTGGGGGACTCAGCCTAGCTAACTCAAAGACTGCTAGCTACTGTTCTCCTGTTGTACTGGGGGACTCAGCCTAGCTAACTCAAAGACTGCTAGCTACTATTCTCCTGTTGTACTGGGGGACTCAGCAGAGCTAACTCAAAGACTGCTAGCTACTATTCTCCTTTTGTACTGGGGGACTCAGCAGAGCTAACTCAAAGACTGCTAGCTACTGTTCTCCTGTTGTACTGGGGGACTCAGCCTAGCTACTGTTCTCCTGTTGTACTGGGGGACTCAGCAGAGCTAACTCAAAGACTGCTAGCTACTATTCTCCTGTTGTACTGGGGGACTCAGCAGAGCTAACTCAAAGACTGCTAGCTACTGTTCTCCTGTTGTACTGGGGGACTCAGCCTAGCTAACTCAAAGACTGCTAGCTACTATTCTCCTGTTGTACTGGGGGACTCAGCCTAGCTAACTCAAAGACTGCTAGCTACTATTCTCCTGTTGTACTGGGGGACTCAGCAGAGCTAACTCAAAGACTGCTAGCTACTGTTCTCCTGTTGTACTGGGGGACTCAGCCTAGCTAACTCAAAGACTGCTAGCTACTATTCTCCTGTTGTACTGGGGGACTCAGCAGAGCTAACTCAAAGACTGCTAGCTACTGTTCTCCTGTTGTACTGGGGGACTCAGCAGAGCTAACTCAAAGACTGCTAGCTACTATTCTCCTGTTGTACTGGGGGACTCAGCAGAGCTAACTCAAAGACTGCTAGCTACTATTCTCCTGTTGTACTGGGGGACTCAGCAGAGCTAACTCAAAGACTGCTAGCTACTGGACACATTCAAAAGACGCATGTAGACCTGACATGTCTGTTTGTACATCATGTTTTTAACATTGTTTTTTGACTGGATGGAGGCATCATGGAGGCATCATGGATAGATCTATCACACAGACTGGGATAAACATCAAAGGCGACGTTACGTTTTTATGATATGAGACGGAGCTGTTTTAATCTGGTGGTTTGCTTATAAAACTGTCTTTCACCTCACTGATGGCTGGATTAACAGTCTCTGTATTAATCACTGACTACACACTGACTACACTCTGACTACAACCTTCCTACTGTACACTGACTACACTCTGCCTACTGTACACTCTGACTACACTCTGACTACACCCTGTCTACTGTACACTGACTACACTCTGACTACACTCTGACTACACCCTGCCTACTGTACACTCTGACTACACTCTGACTACACCCTGCCTACTGTACACTCTGACTACACTCTGACTACACTCTGCCTACACCCTTCCTACTGTACACTGCCTACACTCTGCCTACACTCTGCCTACTGTACACTCTGACTACACTCTGCCTACTGCACACTGACTACACTCTGACTACACTCTGACTACACCCTGCCTACTGTACACTCTGACTACACTCTGCCTACACTCTGCCTACTGTACACTCTGACTACACTCTGCCTGCTGTACACTCTGCCTACACTCTGCCTACTGTACACTGACTACACTCTGCCTACTGTACACTCTGACTACACCCTGCCTACTGTACAGTCTGACTAAACTCTGCCTACACTCTGCCAAATGCTACGTCCCAAACGGCACCCTAATCCCTATATAGTGCACTACTTTTGACCATAGAGTTCAGGTTGAAAGTAGTTCACTTTGTAGGGAATAGGATGCCATTTGGGACAGAGACTATGTATAAACACATAATGGACTAACAGTTGAGTTCTACCAAGCATCAACCAGGGTTGATAAAACTGTAGTGTATGCTGTCGTGATACTACGGCTAGAGGCAGTTAGAAAATGCTTTCAGTTTCCTGGAACACTTTCTTCTGCTTCATAACGCACAGAAATATGGTTTAACGTTAAAGCCTGATCACAACAGAAGTTAAGAAAATAACTGAACTTCATTGCCAACATCCTCGACCTGTCAAAAAAGAAAAAGAAAAAAACACATTCCTACTTCCATTCCTTTTCTATTGAATGTTAATGTTATTCATTCTCTACACAATGTGGTTGTGAAAATGGCATTGAACATGGAATGTTGTTATATCCTTCGGTTTTAAAGTGCTAATTGAGTTGACATGAAAATGCATTGCCACTGAACATGGTTCTATTCAGCGCAAGCGGTGTTTGTTCCAATACAAGGTCATTTTTAAAAATGTTTTATTGAACCTTTATTTAACTAGACAAGTCAGTTAAGAATAAATTCTTATTTTACAATGCCGGGTCCTACCCAGGCCCAAACCCTCCCTTAACCCGGACGACGCCGGGCCAATTGTAGAGCCGCACCATTGGGACACTCAATCACGGCAGGTTGTGATACAGCCCGGAAACCGAACCAGGGTGTCTGTAGTGACGGCCTCTAGTACTGAGATGTGTTTATATTCGTAACAAGACAATGGGACGAAGGCTGTTTTCCTGAGGAATAGTATTGTAGGTTGTTCTAATGCACAGAACCCTACAGAGCAACGCCTCCAGTACACAGCCTAGGGTCTGATCCCCTCTGTATCGGGGCGGCAGGTAGCCTAGAGGTTAGAGCGTTGGGCCAGAAACCGAAAGGTTGCTAGATTGAATCCCCGAGCTGACAAGGTAAAAAAAAAAATATTGGTCGTTCTGACCCTGAACAAGGCAGTTCCTCGGCCGTCGTTGTAAATTAAAATTTGTTAGTTAAATAAAATAAAAATCTGGACAACTCTGGAATGGGGCTACAATCTGTACGTTTACACTAATGAACACTACTAACTAGATATTTAACTGATGACGACAGTAGGCAGATTATACATTAGTCATGTAAACACCTTACTCCGCCTATCTTAAATCGGCGTCAGGTCAAAATCAGATGTAAACATACGCCGATTAAAACACCTGGTTTCCTGAACATCCTTTTGAATTGTTTGGACATGTTAACACCTGGTTTCCTGAACATCCTTTTGAATTGTTAGGACATGTTAACACCTGGTTTCCTGAACATCCTTTTGAATTGTTAGGACATGTTAACACCTGGTTTCCTGAACATCCTTTTGAATTGTTAGGACATGTAAACACCTGGTTTCCTGAACATCCTTTTGAATTGTTAGGACATGTTAACACCTGGTTTCCTGAACATCCTTTTGAATTGTTAGGACATGTTAACACCTGGTTTCCTGAACATCCTTTTGAATTGTTAGGACATGTTAACACCTGGTTTCCTGAACATCCTTTTGAATTGTTAAATTGTTAATTGTTAAAATCCGAGCTCCAGCACGTGGTAGCACCAGCCGAGTGAGCCTCCCTCTTTAGTACCAGTGAAGTGAGTTCATAAACAACTGAAAAGTATGCATCTTAAGAAGTAGTTTTCACATACAAACAATAAAATAAACATGGTCGCCGTGCTACAATGTCTATTTTGATTGGCGATGTGATGCATTTATCATAGTCCAGTCAGATTTCAGGTGTGTCCATGTAAACAGGATTATTAGGGAAATCGTTCTTCTTGCTAATAAGCATGTAAACGTTTTTAATCCAACTATTATCTTCATCTGACTATCCACAATAATGGTATTATAGTGTGCATGTAACCGTACTCACTGTGGTGTATTTTCACCATAGCTGTGGAGCAATGCTTATCGTTTTTAAAGACAGCCATTTGCCTTTTCTGACAAGTATTAACTGCACTCAGGAGAGAGGTGGTGTGTGTGTGTGGGGGGAGGACTTAACCAATCAAAATGTCCCCTGTGTTTGAGGAGGATGTTGTTCATGCATGTACGAGGAAGGATGCAGAGAGAGAGAGAGCGAGTATATCCCAAATCGCACACTACTCCCTATAAAGTGCACTACTTTTCACCAGAGTCCTATAGGCCCTGGTCAAAAGTAGTGCACTACATAGAGTCATTTGAGACACCGCCAGAGAGATAATCAGTCTGACGCCACACTCCTTCTCCAGAGCACCAGTTTTGGAGCAGCAGCGGGGGGGGGGTTAAATAATCCAACAGTGTATGGAGGGGCCTGGCTCTGGCTTGGAGGGATTATCCCAGAGAGGTAATTACCATGGCAGGGCCTCTCTCCCTCCTCTCTCCCTCCTCTCGTCCTCTCTGTAGGGGGCTCTCTCTCCCTCCTCTCTCCCTCCTCTCGTCCTCTCTGTAGGGGGCTCTCTCTCTCCCCTCGTCCTCTCTGTAGGGGGCTCTCTCTCCCTCCTCTCCTCTCTCCTCTCTGTAGGGGGCTCTCTCTCCCTCCTCTCTCCTCTCTGTAGGGGGCTCTCTCTCCCTCCTCTCTCCTCTCCTCTCCCCACTCATCTCCTCCCCTCTCCTCCTCTCTGTAGGGGGCCCTCTCTCCCTCCTCTCTCCCTCCCCTCGTCCTTTCTGTAGGGGGCTCTCTCTCTCCCCTCGTCCTCTCTGTAGGGGGCTCTCTCTCCCTCCTCTCTCCTCTCCCTCCCCTCTCATCTCCTCCCCTCTCCTCCTCTCTGTAGGGGGCTCTCTCTCCCTCCTCTCTCCTCTCCTCTCTCCTCTCTGTAGGGGGCCCTCTCTCCCTCCCCTCTCCTCCTCTCTGTAGGGGGCTCTCTCTCCCTCCTCTCTCCTCTCCTCTCTCCTCTCTGTAGGGGGCCCTCTCTCCCTCCTCTCTCCCTCCCCTCGTCCTCTCTGTAGGGGGCTCTCTCCCTCCCCTCGTCCTCTCTGTAGGGGGCTCTCTCTCCCTCCTCTCTCCTCTCCTCTCCCCACTCATCTCCTCCCCTCTCCTCCTCTATGTAGGGGGCCCTCTCTCCCACCTCTCCCACCTCTCCTCTCTTCTTCTCCTCTCGTCCCTCTCTCCCTTTTCCCTCTCACCTCTCCTGCCATATCCTCTCTCCTCTCCTCTCCTCACCTCTCCTCTCCTCTCCTCTCCTCTCCTCTCCTCTCCTCTCCTCTCCCCTCCTCTCCTCTCCTCTCCTCTCCTCTCCTCTCCTCTCCTCTCCTCTCCTCTCCTGGACAGAGACTAATGGCTGCTGTCAGGGCATCACACAGTACCAGGCCTCAGTGACAGCCAGCAGAAACACAAGAGAAGAAAGAACAGAGTGAGAAGAGAGAGAAAAGGAGAGAGAAAAATAGAGAAGAGAGAAGAGAGAAACGAGAGAAGAGAAGAGGAGAGGGAGAAGAGAGAATAGAGGGAGAAGAGAGTGAGAAGAGAGGAGAGAGTGAGAAGAGAGGAGAGAGTGAAGAGAGAACAGTCTCAGATTGCTCTACTGTGATAAACAACAGTGGCATACGTTTTCAGGCAGCAATAATGAGCTAATAACTGTGGATGTTGTTCAGTGAGCCTCTTGCACCGTACGCTCCGTCATCTCGCCGTGTCCCAAATGGAACCATATTCCCTCTTTAGTGCACTACTGTTGACCAGGGCCCAGCAATGGTCAGAAGGAGTGCACTATATATGTAATAGGGTGTCATTTGGAACGCAACCTTCAACTGAGAGGTGGGGGGGGTTCATACAATTAATATATATATATATATATTGGCCGCTTGTCTTGTATTAACATGGAATTTGAAAGAGTGTTTTCCAGATGGAGGCTGGTTAAATGCTGATAAGCAAGAGAGTGAGCTGTGCTTTTCAGCACCATGGACAGGGGCAGAGACATAGACAGAGACAGGGACAGAGACAGAGAGACAGGGACAGAGACAGAGAGACAGAGACAGGGACAGAGACAGGGGCAGAGACAGAGTGACAGTGACAGAGACAGGGACAGAGACAGGGACAGAGACAGGGACAGGGGCAGAGACATAGACAGAGATAGAGAGACAGGGACAGGGGCAGGGACAGAGATAGAGAGACAGGGACAGAGACATAGGGCAGAGACATAGACAGAGACAGGGACAGGGACAGAGACAGGGACAGAGATAGAGAGACAGGGACAGAGACATAGGGCAGAGACAGGGACAGAGACAGAGACAGGGACAGAGAGACAGCGACAGACAGAAACAGACACAGACAGAGACAGAGCGAGAGAGAGAGAGAGAGAGACAGGGACAAAGACAGGTACAGACAGAGATAGAGAGACAGGGACAGAGACATAGGGCAGAGACAGAGACAGGGAGAGAGACAGGGACAGAGACAGGAACAAAAACAGAGACAGAGACAGAGAGAGAGTGACAGAGACAGGGACAGAGACAGAGAGAGAGTGACAGAGACAGGGACAGAAAGTGAGACAGCGATAGAGAAAGAGAAGGACAGAGACAGTGGAAGAAACAGAGACAGACACAAAGACATGGGCAGGGAAAGGGACAGACACAGACTAAACTATTTACTGCAGCATTAACAAATGATGTTGTAACTCTGTCGGAACTCAGTTTATTGAGTTGAATGAAAATGTATTCAGTCTGTGAATCAGTCTGTGTTTGTTAACATCTCTCCAGAGATGTCTGTGACATTTGGCATGCTGCACCTCTGGTGTCTAATGTGGTTTCTGAACACACCGTCTGCCAAGGCTGACTGGATGGTACATTATAGGGAAGACTGTAGAGAACTGTCTGTCTGTCTGTCTGTCTGCCTGTCTGCCTGCCTGCCTGCCTGCCTGCCTGCCTGCCTGTCTGCCTGCCTGCCTGCCTGCCTGCCTGCCTGCCTGCCTGCCTGCCTGCCTGCCTGCCTGCCTGCCTGCCTGCCTGTCTGTCTGTCTTGCACTGTATAACTGTTTTTGAATTGAAGGTCACAGTTTTCAATAGAGGACACAGAGTGAGACAAACAGGGATTCTGACATGGCAACAATCTAATATTCATATGACCTGAAGGTTTCAAGGTTACATTAGACAGTAAATACTGAGGTCTGAGTTTACACAACTAAATGTACATGACATGAGTGTCCTTCAACTGTCCACCTGGACGATTCAGAATGGTGTGTCCCCCCCCCCACACCCCCATATTGACCTAACACAGGACACAGAGCTGCCTTTCTGACCTCGTGATAAAACATGATGTTTTATCCCAGTGATTAGAGACAAGGACTGAGCAACATCCACAGTTATTAGAGACAAGGACTGAACATTCACAGTTATTAGAGACAAGGACTGAACAACATCCACAGTTATTAGAGACAAGGACTGAGCAACATCCACAGTTATTAGAGACAAGGACTGAGCAACATCCACAGTTATTAGAGACAAGGACTGAACAACATCCACAGTTATTAGAGACAAGGACTGAACAACATCCATAGTTATTAGAGACGAGGACTGAACAACATCCACAGTTATTAGAGACAAGGACTGAACAACATCCACAGGTATTAGAGACAAGGACTGAACATTCACAGTTATTAGAGACAAGGACTGAGCAACATCCACAGTTATTAGAGACAAGGACTGAACAACATCCACAGTTATTAGAGACAAGGACTGAACATTCACAGTTATTAGAGACAAGGACTGAGCAACATTCACAGTTATTAGAGACAAGGACTGAACAACATCCACAGTTATTAGAGACAAGGACTGAACATCCACAGATATTAGAGACAAGGACTGAACAACATCCACAGTTATTAGAGACAAGGACTGAACAACATCCACAGGTATTAGAGACAAGGACTGAACAACATCCACAGTTATTAGAGACAAGGACTGAACATCCACAGTTATTAGAGACAAGGACTGAACAACATCCACAGTTATTAGAGACAAGGACTGAGCAACATCCACAGTTATTAGAGACAAGGACTGAACAACATCCACAGTTATTAGAGACAAGGACTGAACAACATCCACAGTTATTAGAGACAAGGACTGAACAACATCCACAGTTATTAGAGACAAGGACTGAACAACATCCACCGTTATTAGAGACAAGGACTGAACATCCACAGTTATTAGAGACAAGGACTGAGCAACATCCACAGTTATTAGAGACAAGGACTGAACAACATCCACAGTTATCAGAGACAAGGACTGAACAACATCCACAGTTATTAGAGACAAGGACTGAACAACATCCACAGGTATTAGAGACAAGGACTGATCAACATCCACCGTTATCAGAGACAAGGACTGAACAACATCCACAGTTATTAGAGACAAGGACTGAACAACATCCATAGTTATTAGAGACAAGGACTGAACAACATCCACAGTTATTAGAGACAAGGAC